>NW_026083454.1:0-24405 GCF_020184175.1 Aphis gossypii
TGATTATTTTTATAAGAACATTTTGTATTTTGCAAATAAAGTGGTCATATAAAACTAGTATAAAATAGGTATTGCGAGCAAAGCGAACAAATTTTTTTCAGTTTGGGCCCCCTTAAAATATTTCCCTGTAACAAAAATACTACCTATCCACCTCTGTGTGTGAAGGTAGAGGAATGTTTCCCTTTAGCCAATTCCTCGTGGTTTTTCAAAAAATCGACCCTAGCTGATTTTTGGTCGTTTGTCACCGACTTAGACTTAAACCTTTTTTCTACCGACATTTTGATATTTAAATATTTTGAAAAAAAATCCAATTAACGGTCAAAACAGAAAAAACTTTATGAAACGCGGGAAATGTTACGTACAACAATACAAATAGTTTTTTCTTCCATGATAAAAATAAAAAATTTCGACGTTGCCGCTGTTCATCATGGGAAAATTATTCCCATACGGATCACAGATTCGTATAAGAATATAAATGTTTTGTGAATACTATTTTCCATTCGTATACGAAAATGAATCGTGTGAATCGTTCGTATACGGATCTTTTTCGTATTAGTTTCTGAATAGCCCCCGTGTACTGTCCGTATCAATTATTTTATATGCATAAGATCATACAATGTCAAATTTCCTAACTTATAAAATTAATACTACAGGCACACGAGTACAGGACACGAGAGAGTGGAATATTATATTAGTATAATAATTTGACAATTAAAGTAAAATCACACGTCTCTTTACAAAAGTCGAAACTCGGTGTCTTAACGATTCGATAAGAATCATGGGTAAGAATACACAAGCAGTCGTTCCGGGACCCCTCGTATGACGGAGTCACCGCCCACTCTTGTAAGAAATCATATATAAGAAGCACCGAGACAAGAGCTCGACAGACGGTTACTGTATAACTGTATTCATTTTGTACGTTGATGCATGAATCGACCTAGTCGGGACGCAACACTTCATCCATTTTTCATTTTCCGAATCTTTCAAGTACTCAGATAATAATATTTTATTTTGTTGTATTTGCCTGAACCAATTTTGTCCTAAATGAAAGGTACAGCACTACAGCCAACAATTTTACATCGAGGAAAAATTTGCAATACCGCATTATGCGCTGCCTTTTCAAAATCAGCATGAAAATTGATTAAATTAATTTCATTCCCCGTTATTTCTAAGCATATATTGTTAATTGATTGCCACATTTGTATGTAAGTACTTGTGTGCTTGTTACGTAAAAAACAATAAGCACGGGTACGTAAAAAATATTATGAAAAACGTGGATTGTATACAGTTGGACAAAATGATTAGGGGCAAATAAAAAAGTTCCATCCCCAAACACGTGTTCAGAATATTTAAGTAATTCCAAGTTTTTTTTTACACGTAAATCTAAATATGTTTTTATCATCACTGAGAAAACAAAATTTATTACCTTGGTATTGAATGTCGTTTTGCATGTTGATCAGTTGATTTCTTGCGTCTTCAAAAGATTTTGGTAAATTTGGATAGTGTTTTTTTCTAATTTCATACATTGATCTTCGTAGCAATTTTACATCATTATGTTCTAAGTTTGTTGTAAAATTCTCTGTATTTTGAAATTCACAGCGTATTATTTTGTTTGGTTTTATATACAAATCGTTTTCTGCACTACGTTTAACGGTTATGATTATGAGAGTTGGTTACTTTTATAATTTTGTTTAATTTATTAACAATAACCCTCATAGGACATTTTTTATTAGTACATCTAAAATTAAAATTTCCATTAATTAAAAGACGATACTCACTAAATTTATAATTGTCAATATTAAAACATCGTTTTCCTCGCCGAGTATCAAAAATATTAGAAATGTCTACGTCCATATTAAATAGTTTACGTCGTCTAACACACTAGCCCAAACTGTACTGAACTATATCTTCTGAAACTATCCTAAAAGTAGTTTAGAAAATCCAAAATGATATAATCTACACAATCAATTATAACTTATAAGATATTAAGATAATATTGCTATAAAATATTTGATAATTTGTACTGCAGTCTGTGACGATATTGTAGTAAGCCGACGGAGTCGTCTCACTATTTTCTTTTCTATTTTAACTCATTTACATATACTACAAGGTTCTTCACATTTAAATATTTTATTATCATACTCGTAGCAATACGTAATTAAATTTGATGGCAATTTCCAAGAATCAAAGCGTATGGGAAAACACAGCCACAAACAACTTTTTCTTGCCCTTTTGACAAACAAGCCATGCACATAAATCATAGATGCGCACGCCTTGGTATAATAGCACAACAACAAGTCCAATCCAGGGTTAAGTGTCTTGGGCGCAAAACCACTTTTGTAGCTACAATGACAACATTCTATAACACACCTTTTTGTCCATTTCCTAGTCTCTATCATGTACAACCAGGGGGTACAGAGAACCATATAAATACAGGTCTCTGTCCGTCTTAATTTTTAGAATTAGTTTCACATCCACATAGAGCTAGTCTATGTCCAAATTTTAAGATTAACTTTTTCTCGGGCAGCTACTTAACGTGCTGTCCTCAAATTCTTATACACTTGTTTTATTGTAACAAATTATAACTTTAATTTTAATAAACTCTTGTATTAACATTGTGTCTTTGTCTCACTTTTAAAACCCGTAATCTTTTCTCGACAACTTGATCCAACTACAGATGTCAAGCACTCATTTATAAACGATAGTGAGAGATCACTACAATATACATGTGTTATATGTGTGAATGTGTTGTAGTTGTGCGCAAACGAGTGATCTATTTTCAGGTAAACGACTGATTTCGTCGTGCGCAAGCGAGTCGTCGATTTTCAGGTAAAAAATTTTGGATGTGCGCAAACGAGTTGCAGCGGTCAGATAAGACAACGGAAATACCCAATTAATGGACTATATAATATATATGATAAATTCCTGGTTCTAGGACTTTAGTTAAATGATTGGAAATTCATACTATTTAAAGTCTAAAGAAATATAATATAAATAAAATCAGTAATAACGATTAACAATTACAAATGTAATCGCCATTACTGATAACTTTAAAAAATGATTAAACGATTAATAACTAATGTAATTTAATAAATTAATCGTAATCGATTACGTAATTTAATCGTAAATTAATCAATTACGCCCAACATTGACTGTAACTGACACATGATAGTTCTTGTTACGAACTCTATGCTCTGGACACATTTGCCCCCCTTCACTAGACATAGATTCCCAGTCCGTTCTAACTCAATGTACCCTACAGCATTATCTCCATAACTTTCTCTTGCAGACCTGTATAGACCATATAGTAATACATAATATTTTACTTAAGAGTTAAGAGGACGCTACAGTGCTACACCCGTATGTGTTGTCTATCTTAAAATAGGTACCTAGTACCTATGTAACATAAAAATGAAAACTTACCTTTGTGCTTTACAACCTCTCACTTCAGGATCATTAAAACAATCATTAGTTCTAATATAGTTATTAATAGCAAACATATCTACTTTAGGCAAATTTTCAGATGTTGCTTTTACGAAGTTGTTAGTCATTTTTAATTTTTGAACAGTAATATAATATAATGTAACAAATAAAACCAAGTATAATCTTCTTATTACATAAAATAACTTTATAAAACGTATTTTACTTTGGTAACTGGTAAGTGAATGATTTCTTTAACATTAATAATGCTAAATAATAGATAATAATAAATTATAACCAAGAAACATTTTAATATAAAATGTTTCTGAAATCTATTTCTAGAATTTCGCAAATTATGTAAAAACCAAACAATAGTGTAAACACTGTGTTTATGTAATGAATCAAATAAGTATTCGATAAGCCTAATGAAACTCATATTCTACACTACCTACATATTTCATTAATTTGTAGGTATATTATTTTAAACTATATTAATATATTTATTATTTAATATAACCACAATAGTTATACATTTTCTTGATTAACTATGTCTATGTAAATTCCTTGGCCTGTGCTTTGCATAATAATAGATATCAAAACTTAAAATAAAAATTATAATTATAATCTATAACATATAGGTATATATATATATATATACATAATAACAATTAGAATCTTTAAATAAAGAAATTAAACAGTGGTGTAAACGCTGTTGCATGCCAGTATCAGATTTGAATCCAAATGGTTAATTTGAATGAAAGTTAAACTTAATAACAAAATATGTCTTTATTGCATATAAACAAAATACATGTAACAAATAAAATAAGTGGCTGAGTGACGTGAAAGTGCACCAGGTGTCCTTGTGGTTGTTGTTGCAAATTCGGACACGAATTTGAAAATGTGCAATAACATCTCAAATGTATCATTAGTGTACTATAATTATTGGTGCGCTTACTATTCCGACACAATGTGGTCATAGTAGCAACCGCATTGCCCTCGACACGAGGCATGGATATGCTAACTTGGCCTTGATATCTTGTAGATACCTTACAGATATCTCATAGACCATAACAACGCCAAGGCACGACTGCAAAGTGCAAACAAGATTCTCATAAGCGCGAACACTAAGGGGCAAAGCTATACTGGATATTGATGTCACGCAAAGGCCTCGCCTACTTTAAACGTACGCGTAACTTTTTAAGTCCAATAACTCAGTCAATTTTAATTTTTAATAAAAATTAAAAAATACGGGTCTTTTTATTTACTGTCTGTAAAAGATTTAAGTAATAATAAAAAATATGTTCAGGGCCTAATTGTTAACTATGTATTATACAACTTTGACACTTTTTTTTTCTCTCTGAATATTTTTTTCATTTTAAGATTTTCTTAGAATGAAAATTGTCTTAATCGCATCTGGATATAATATACAACAATTTCTGTGGTAATTTCAATTACATGCTCTTCACATGGGTACTTAAAATTAAAATCAATTTCAGTAATATCATCAATAACTTTATCAAACACATTGTAATCGTGACAGTATAAGGAAAAATGATGTTCAACTTTGCTTAATAGTTAATATAAATGTGTATTAGGGTAAACTAATTGTCCTCTAGACTTTAGCGTAATAAGTTCAGCAGCAGGATGTAAGCATCATTATTTTTAAAAAAGCGTATGCACTTTGGATATTTTTTAAAACGTAAAAGTTTTCTTGTGACGTATCCACACACAATAAACTATACAATTTCTCATATTACACTTTTCATTGTAATTTAAATTTGGAAGGATGTTTGACGGCTCCCATAGCCCATCTTAAATTAGTTTATCCAATTTATTTTTTAGTTTATTAATTTTCTCTTCTCTTTGATTGTGTTTGTCATGAAATATTTCACTCAAATCAGCTAAAGAGGTAGCATCTGAGTTATTAACAGAACAATTGCAATATTTTGGTGGTTTTAAGACCGAATATACAGAGAGTATTTTATATAAGTGTAGAAACGTTGGTGTATTTGGGTGATCGTTGGGACCTGAAGCTTGCCTGATTATACCAAAAAATTTCTGAAACAAGAACATTATACAACATTGTGTTTGTTATATAAATTATAATTACTTATTGATAAAACATTTAAGTATTTCATAATATTTTACTACATAGTATGAGGATTCATATTGGGATTTTATATAGGTATACTTACTTCTGGAGGATCTTGACACATTTTCCCAGTAAGAACATAGTCATAACCACACTTCTCTAATAAATACTTTGACAAATCAATTGTAGAGTTTAATGTAACTCTTAATCCTTCGACAGTTTGGTTTGTCAAAAATTCTTCTTGTTTAATATTACCTGCTAGCATTTCATTTTCCCAACAATTTAAATAATTTAATGCATCTTGGAAACTCTGAGTAAATACATTAAAATCATTATATTAATAGGTTAACTTTTATAAAATTAAGAAATAAAAATATTAAGTATTACTTGAAATGATTCACTGTCATCTGATTTAATCCCTTGCCAAGGCAGGTTTCTATTAAAATTATCAAAAAGATTATTCCAAAATTCAGTGAATTTGGCGGTTTCATCTGATCTCTTTAACATTGAACACCCTTTACTTGAATAGTACTTCATCGCTTTAGCCATACTCATGCTAAATACCTGAATAAATTATTATAAAATAAAAATGTAATTAAAAAAATGTTTATATATACCTGTGTCCTGTGTGCACAGCCGGACTCTCATCTTTGCCATTGATGTAAGTGCCAAATATTGTGTTGTTATTCTTAGAACAATTCTTAAGTTAGCTGGGTGTTTGACATCTTCTAGATATAATTCATAAGAGTATCCCCAAGCAATGTTATCAGAATCTGGATGAAGCTACAGTAAAGTTAATATAGTAAAATCATAACTTTGAAATTTTAGAAATAGTGACAAGTTATAATTATTTATTGTAAATTAAAACAATTAAATACATAACTATAAAAATATCTTACTCTTAAACTTTTATTATTATAAAGGCGATTGCGGACACATTTAAACAGGTGAATAAAATCAGAAAATGCATAAACTTTTTTGTTTGGCATTGAAGGGTGTTCAAAATAGTTTTTCATTTCATTTTGAGAACCATTAATGCCAAGTTCAGACCACATTTTCCGGTTTGTGGTAGCTCCATCGCACATAATTCTTTCTACTGAAATACCAATGTTATGCAGAAGTGATGTAGCTTTTAACACTAGTTGTGCTATAATGATACCTATAAAAAGAATTTTACAATTAAATTTTATGATAAAGTTATAGTAAGGTTTGAGAAAATATTTAATAAATTAACCTTTAACTTCACTTTTAGATGCGAAACATCCAATTGTTTGGTAGAAACTTGAGCCTAAAGACTAGAACATAAAAACCAATGCATGATCTGCATATTCTTTATGGTTACTTCCAGGTACATCCTCACCATAGTCCTCTAAACCAGAATATGTTAAATTTGATGTATTTACATGTAAACTTTTCCTGAGATTTACAGCATCAAAAATAAGTACACCATGTTTTTCTTGCTCTGTCATAAGTTCAACCTTTTTAGCTAATAATCTTTAAAAATCTTGGTCAAATCCACAAGTAGTTTTCACTAATGACAGATGATTTCTCACAGTTTTTGGATGTGGTAAAGGTAGGAGTGAACTATTGTATAGATACTTATAAGCCCCTGGAGATCTTATATTAAGTAGTAAGCACAGCATTATCCAATCCTCAGAATATCGACGGCTTTTTGCATTCTTTACTCTACTGACGGCAAAGCACTCCATCAAAATATTTTTTGTGATTCAGTCATATTTTTACACTGGTTTATTTTCTTTTCAATACATTCATCACTCATTTTAGCCATATCAATTTGAATTTTACTTAACCTTTTCAGACCTACCCACATTTTTTTTAAGAAAAAAAATTTTTTTTTCAATTTTATGTATAAGTATGGACTTTATAATATGTAAAAAATCAAAAAAAAAAAAATTCGATCATTTTCTTGGAAAATTCATGCTAGTACACTATGGTGTACTCTGGGCTTCAACTGATGTGAATTATTTGGTGATAGGAGTAATAAATTATACACATTTATATTTATTTACACATTAATTATTATTTTAAAAGGTATCTAAAACGTCTAAAACAATACAAACTCCTTGAAAGTAACTATATAAAATTAATAAAACAAAAATACAAATTTACTTAATAAAAATAAACACTGGTACCTTAGTATTATTAAAACGATAAAAAAAAAAATAGTAAAATTATATTATTTCATTTAAATGGTACTCTCTGAAACATTTACTTTTCCCATCTAAACACAAATGTTGCTTGCATTTTGAACAAAACATATGCGTTCTACGAGTACACGTCTTCAGTTTACATTTAGTGGCATTTTTTAACTCATCAAAATCTGGTAAATGATCCAAGTTCATCTGATGGCAGCTTGCCATCAACTTTTCTATTTGATGAAGTCGGAGAAGCTTTATTGGGTGGTTCATAATTATCTTTTGTACAAGGACGTCCTTTTTTTCGTTTAGGCGTAGTTGGTTTTCCGACATTTATTAACCCATTATCCAATTCCATTCGAAAATGTAAGAGATCGTATCTTTTATTTTTTTCTATTTTAAAATATTCAGCGTCTTTTATGTCCGTTAGCCAGCAGTTTGCGGCAGTCATGTCAAAAGCATGAGCAATCATGCGTTATGTCCATTTTCGTGATTTAATAAATGTTCTATAATAACTAATTAATTTGTCCATATTATCAACGCCACCCATAGATTTATTATATTTTTGTACTATCTCTGGTCTTTCGACATCGACATAGGTTTTATTTTTCTAATCCCAACGTCTGACGACATCTGTATTTCCAGATGTAATAAAATTCGATGCCAAATTAACCACTTTGTTGTCATACCATTGTACAAGACCTATGTTACAACTAGGTACATCGGAACGAATTTCAAAAGTAGTCCCTCTTCCCATTTTTGCCAAGTTTTTATCCGAAAGTATTGGTGGCTTTGCAAACCGATTAACACGTATCGTACCAGCGGCACAAATACCTATTTGCTGCAAACGTTCAAAAAGATTGAATGATGAAAAATAATTGTCGAAGTAAAGAAAATGTTTATTTTTTTTAACGATTTTGCAAAGATGTAATACGACTCCTGGACCTTGACCAAATTGTTTTTGAACTTGTAAATCAATTTCGGTATTAGCACCTTGATATAGCACAAAGTCGTATACAACGCCACTTTCGCCACATAACATAAAAATTTTAATACCCCATGGGTTAGGTTTATTTCTTATATACTGTTTTATTGATAAATGACCCTTCTTAAAAGGAACCATTTGTTCGTCAATACAAATATTCCTCTCCATAGGAAGAGAATTACATTTTTTTTTAATTGTATCGTATAGTGATCGAATTTTTATAAAAACATCTTTATTGCCTGGTGGTATTGTCATATTATCAATAAAATGAATATTTGATCGAATTGAAAAAAAAACGATCTCTTGTCATATTATCTGCAACAAAAGGTACGCGAGTATCTTTTTCCCAGTACATACGGACACGAGGAAGCTTCAGCGATCCCATTATAATATGAATACCGATTACAATTTTAATTTCATCAGCAGAAGTTGGCTTAAATCTTGTTTGAGATTTTTGGATTGCGTATAAATTAGTAAAATAAGAAATTTGTTCAAAATATTCTAAAAAATATTGCAATGGCGTTTTTATAAGACTAGGGACTGTATCATCTAAACTATCTAATTTTAAAATCGGTGGATTAAATGGCATTCTTACCCATTTTATGTCTTTTTTGTTTGTTTGTATTATAATACTGTCATCATCTTCTTCGATGACTTCTTCAACGTCACTTGAAGCAAACTCTACCAAAAGATTATCTAACTCTTCGTGTGGAAAGTCGTCAATTTCATCACCAGATGAATTATCGATTTCCGAATCATTTGCGTTCAGTATCGATAAAATTTCATAAGACCGTAATTTTGACATTTTGATTAGATATTATTTTATTAAAACAATAAAGCAATACAGAAAATAAAACCTTTATATGGTAATTATTTCTATAAACGATATATACGCGGTAATAAAATAACACGAAATAAAAATAGAATTATCATATGTTTTTTTTTTTTTGTCATGGAGGCCTACCGTACACGATAATGTACCTCCATACCTAACTGATATAAAACTCGTAAGATTGTATTCATGACAACGAAAAACGTTTGTATAGATTCGTTACTAACATCACTACCAGGAAAAAAATACCGTTGGTCTTATCAAGTGCAATATAACAGATAAGCAATAAATCATTGTAGAAATTTAATTACCGATATTATATCTAGAATTAAGTTATAAATATCATTTTTATCGGTTGTTATTCTTTCTTATACTATTTATACCGGGTTTTTATTGGATTATATGTATGCTAAAATAAAATTCTCGCTTGTTCGAACTAATATGTTGACAAGATGCTACGTAATGAATTGTTGAAAGTAAGGTACACTACAGTGACCCTGGGGTCTTAAAAGGTTAATTTTAATTTCAAATCAGTAATTTTTGTTTTGGCTCGATTATACCTCTTTTGCAAGTTAAATTTGGTCCTTCGAAGTTTGTCGACAATAATTTTCTTTGTAGGTGATAAATGACATAATTGATTTCCTGTTTCCTGTCTCTGTTTTTGTTTAATTAACAAATTGTTTAGTCTTCTACATCTTCCACAGTTTAAACAATTACTACTTATAATTTGAAGACATTTATTATGCGTCAATTGTCCAGTTGAAGATATACTACACAAGTTTCTATTAAAGTTGGTAAATTCTAGTACACTCGGTCCACCATGACACACTTTAAACTGTGCAAATTTGTTAATGTTATTAGTTAATTCATAAATATCATTAGTTGGAGTAATACCTAACATAGTACTATTAATTTTTTGCCCGAAAATTCCAAAATAAATTGATCCAGATTCACTTACTTTTACAGATTTTTCAACTATAGGAAAAGAAGGGCCAGAACAAAATGATACAAAACAAATACTTTTTTCACCCAAAACATTTTTACATGCTGGTGAAGTTTGGGGCCACTGTATGATAGATGATACATTTTTAAAACTAGTCAGTTGGTCAAATAAATAATTTTTTATTGATGAGTGTGAAGTAATGTGATTATCGGTGTTTATAATAATTTTATCATCATCAGTTTTAATTTTAGAACAATTATTTTTTTTTGTCAAATTATTATTTTCCCTAGAAAATGGTAATTTCCTTTTTGTTTTTGTGTTAGATAAATAAGCAGAACCTGGGAAGATTGATGGAATGGCACCTTCTTTCAGTTTAATTTTTTTATATGGAATCTGTGAACAAATATCAATTATTATAAAAATATTTTATACTTGTTTATTTTAAATACTAATAACAAAAACAACTATAATAATTTAAGTAACTCGTACCTATTTCCTACCCATTTTTTGTTGTATACAATTGGATACATAATATATCCTTATTAAAATTATATTATATATTATTGATCCAAAAATTTGAAATAATGTTTAGTATAATAACTTACTTTTATTTCACCTGACTGTCAAAATCTTATGTCTTCTTCTTTGAAATGCTTAACACACACATAATGTTTTTCGGTAATTGTAAAGTCTTTCCGAGGTATCGCTCCTGCCCATTTTCCCCTAAGCTCTGAGTC
The DNA here is from genome assembly GCF_020184175.1 of Aphis gossypii. Lineage (NCBI taxonomy): Eukaryota > Metazoa > Arthropoda > Insecta > Hemiptera > Aphididae > Aphis > Aphis gossypii. The sequence goes on from NW_026083454.1 coordinate 11,166, forward strand.
TTTAGGTACGCAAAATTGAGCAACTTTTTCGTGATTACTTGAATAACCAGACGTGCAATCAACAACAATACACTTCATAATTATTATAGTATTATGTATTAATTTAATTATTATGAATTTTAGGTAAATTTATTGTCAACAATAGTCACAAATGTCGTGTTTACTGTTTTACATATTACAATTTGTTTATGTTCGAACTTCAAATACTACAACGGCTATCTACATGTGTAGATAACCGTGAATATAACGTAATTATTATCAAGATATGATCTATTTTATTATTATAGTGTTATCAAATGTAAGCACGTCATAACCACAGAAAAACCAACAAGTCTAGTCATTATCGACTATTTCGTAAATTTTGTTGTAATTTTGTAGTACAAAGTCAAAAACTACGACAATGTTCTATAATAATATTATTTAGATTCAGCCATTCAGGGTCGTAAACAACTAGCGCTAATAGTTCACGTGTTCGCCGCCTATAGCCGTACGTATACACAGCGCGATATTGCGCGAGCTCCAACCTGTGTAGATAACCGTGTTCCATACCAATAACATTGAAAGACTACACATTCTAACTTGACATAACTTTGGGATAAATGGTTGTATTACGTTAACTTTGGTATCAAAATTTTTGTTCTCATGTCTACTTAAAACTTACATTTACAAAAAAAAAAAAAAGTTCTGAATAACATTTTTATTAAAAACAAAATTTCCCACGCTGTAGTATAAATAGTATAGGTAATACTCGTCACACGATACCATATTATAATTTATATTATTTATGATGAATCTTGGAAAAAAAAAGCCCCGTACCAACTAAATACATTTTTTTTTAAATTTTATAATGTACCTTTATATCAATTTAATTATGTAACACTTTTTTTAACATAGATATTTATAATATATATTATATAAAATATTCATTTAATAATTTGTATATACTTTTATATCATAATAATATTTAATAAAATAATACACCAAATATTTTAAACTATAGGTTATCTTTGTGCGATTAACCTTAATGGTCGTGTCGATAATTATTGCTCTGTTCGGTCTCTTATCTGTAAATTAATTAACGACTGTTCTAATAGCACAATGCTGTGCGCGGTTTGCAATGATGATATTTTCGATGGAGATAATTTACGTTGTAATAAATGTAAGGAATATTTGCATTTTTCTTGTGCCAGCATGAGGGAAGCAAATTTTCGAAAAATGAACAAGCTAAACAAAGATAAGTGGTCCTGCGCAAAATGTAGAACAACAACTGCAGCGGTATGTAACACTAGTATCACGCAAGATGATGATACGTTTGTTGGCTCAAATGAAAAGTTATTAGGCTTAACAGAATCCGTCAAATTTATGAGTAACCAGTTCGATGTTTTTAGCAAACAATTAAATGAGGTTTTAAATTCAATCAAAGAACTGAAAGAAGAAAATAAAAAATTAAAAGAAACTAACAATAAATTGTATGACGACGTCTGTATACTAAATCGGAAAATTAATGTCTTGGAGCAAAAGTCAATTATTAAAAAGCAGGCAAGTGGGTACCGCTCTGCTGTACATTAGGGGGTTGGGTGGACCTCGGACTAGGGTAGGTTAAATTTGAATGCAATGATAGGTATTGCAACGTGCTCTGATGTCTCATACATTAAATATAATATACATAAGTACTAAAACGTAGATATTAATGACCAAATCCAGATTGGGAAGTATTCCTAAGTATTCCTCATGGACGGGTTCGTGGAAGATAAAGACCAGTAATTGTCAATAATTACTATTATTATAATAATCAATTATTATTGACGATAAGCAGCTTCTCTTGGAAATACTGGCCCCGCATCCGTAATAACATAATATATTAGCGGGATCGTTCATGGTCACACGCGACATCATCATAAGCGCGCTTGCGATTTCACAGGAAATCATCGATATATGATTGACGCACAACACCGCAGAGATAACGCAGAGACGTGGGAATAAGCGGATGCAGGTGCAGATGACCAGCAGGGACCTGAAGGTACCGCGGGAGCTTCTGGACGATATATAAGGGGGTCCAGATTAGGCACAATTCAGACGTGATCCACCAGAGTTAGAGCAAGCATTTTCACGTCACCCAGTTCAATATTTTATGTCTCCTGGACTTAGAATATTTTTCACAGTTTAATTAAATTAAATAATTGGACTTAGAATAATTTTAAATAAAAACACTTAGAATAATTTCGAGAGTTTCATTTATTTCACAAAACCTTTCCGATTCGACATCATTCAACTGATTGTACGTGGCACGTTACAGTATCATTGTATACGAAAAACGATTCTGAACGGAGATGATTTGTCAGTTTAGGATATATTATATTTAAAAATTGTCATGTATTCTATTTTGAAACAAATATTTTATTTTTCAATTAGGTAGGACCAGGGGCGGACGCAGAAAATTTTTTTTTTTTGGGGGGGGGGGGTTTGAACAAATTAGAATTTTTTGAAGATTCATTAGTGAGAATAACTACGTTTGAAATTAATCATCCATTCATTTCGGAGGGGTTTGAACCCCCCCCCCCTCCGCGTCCGCCACTAGGTAGGACACATTTGCATATGGCATGGTCACGGAATAAGATAAGTCCGTGGGCATTGTTAATCAATTTTTCCAATACATTGCATGTAGTTATCATATAATTCACATAAACGTCCTGGTGTACAAGCATGATTGTAGCTAGGATTGTAGTTATCTCATATTATATTATATTATATATTACTAGCTGACCCCGTGCACTTCGTTGCCCGTTAAAAATGCAAATTCTATATAATATGATTCGAATTTTGATTAATTTGTTATTTACTATTCGGTTTAACGGTGTTCAAAACTTAGACATTTTCATTGACTGTTTTGATTCTCAAAAATCTTGTGAAAACACCACTTTAATATGCGAATTTTGTAAAATGCTTTCTTATTACACACTAAATTTGTGATACGATTTTACGAATGTACCGTGTAAATTGTAAGCATCGATCTATCATTGTTCAGGCTCTACGTTTATCAGTCAGTGAGTTACTCAAGTCATAATATTATAGTCATTCTGCTTACCGTTGCCGTGAGACTCTCTTATGATTATGCGAGCAGTATATTATCATGTAGGCAATCCACACGTGGTGGATTGCGGACCCCGCGAGATGTGTACGTAAGCTTATAATTTCTAACACTTAAGTTTCAAAGTTATATCATTTTTTTATTTTACTACAGTGGGTAAAATACAATAATGTGCCATCTCGTGGTTTTTATATTGTTGCCTGTTGGTAAAACAATAAAACTTGGTATAACTTATTATGTTAGTTTATTGCTGTGAATTTGAAATTTACTGTAGACATTGGCTTATTTTGCGAATTCTTATTTTTGTTGTTATGGTTTTAACAAAATATAACAACAGGTCTATAATTATTATATTCAATTATAATCAATAGTGACCTTAATATAGTTTATTTTCTTGCTGGACTGCAGTGACAGTTGTTGTTGTTTTTTTACATCTAAAATTGTACTACATAAGCACCTTCTCTTACGACCAATAGGAGCGAATCATCAGTGAAAAATGTTACAAAAATGGGGAAAATAAATAATAATAACAAAAAAATTGTTACCATGATTACCGAAAATAAAATAGTAATAATAATAGTAATAGTAGTCATCGGTATTTTTTATTTTTCATTGTATTTTTTTTTAATTTTCCGTGCAATTTTCTTAACTTTTTCTTACATAAGAACCTTCTCCTGGAAATTACGACCAAAAAAAATAAGAATGAGCGAAATCGATCCAGCCGTTCTCAATTGATGAAATGTTATACATTTTTGTCTCTATTTTTATATATATAGAAGATAGAAGATATAGATTATTGTGAACTAAAAAAAAATTCACTCAACAAATTTCAAATTTTCAAACTAAAATAACTATAGAAACCATAGATTATATTGATTGTACATCGAGCTGATGTTTAGATGTCTACCATAGAGTAAATAAAGACAATGGTATCGAGTTCAAATCCCAGACATCAATGAATAGATTTTGCACTTTTTCTACTTATTCGGTTGACTTATTTAAAATTTTCTTTCGTACAAACCTTCTCCAGACAATAACAAATACTACTAAAAAATAATTAGCGAAATCGGTTCAGCTGTTCTCAATCGATGAATTTTTATACATTTTTGTCTCCATTTTTATATATAAAGATTTTTAATTTCTTTTTTTACTATGACAACGATTTAAGTTTGTATGTCTATTTGCATACATTTTTAAAAACATTTTAAATAAATGATTTATTTTATTTAAATGGTTGCCATCGACTACCAAAAATAATTTAGTTGACTATTTGCTGGATAGATGGCGCTTCTGTAATTTCATCACCACCTCGTCATATTTCTCTAACCCGATAACTTTCTCAAATTTTTCGTCCCTAAGAACCTTCTCCTGGCAATTACGACCCTAACAAAAAAAGAATGAGCGAAATCGGTCCAGGCGTTGTTGAGTTATAGCGTCAGGGAGGAAAACCGGACTTATTTTTATATAATAGATTATCTACAATCGTGGTTTACAAAAAAAGGAATACCATAATATTATGTAGTTTGTATAATACACGGAATTAGATATAATCAAATATTATTATAATATTGTCATAGATAATAAAGATCTTTATTTTAATAAGAATCTTTATTATCTATGAATATTGTACACAGCTGCCGATATAGATAATAAACTTTATCTATATCTGTGATATTTTATGTTTTGTTTACATTCCGTATGTTGACGTTGTTGGTTGATTACAGTTTTTAAAATTTTATTTCTATTATGAATTAACCATGTATTAATAATTGTAATCGTTTTAAATTAATATAATTCTACGTCGTGTTGATTCCTTGTGTAACAATTACATATTAACATCAAGACGAGCCATTTCCTAAAGATTTCATTAATGTAAGTTTAATAAGTACCTATCACATTAAATTACTTAATATTTACTTATAATTATGTATTTTGTTTATTGTTTAGATATTACTAATGGCTGAATTGTATCATCAAATGTGCATATTATTATAGTGTAACCAAGCTCAGCTGATGTTATACTCAGTGAATTGTAGTACAAATTGTTATTTGCCTCTCAACTGGTAGACTTTAGTATAGAGGTATTGCAAATAAATTTGACCAGATTACTATGGACTATTTACAATATTAATAATTCAAATTAAATCATTAAATAAAGAATTTTATTTTTTTATATTTTATTATATTTCATAAAATTAACAGTGGATTAACACATTTGTTTAATTTTAAGTTCAATAGATACAGAATTGAGTAAGAGTTTTGTATCACACAGCACATTGTGTAATGACAAATTCTTTATAAGATTCATAGTTCTTAGTACATCAACAATATCAACTAATAAAAATGTTTGCACTGTTAAACCGAATGAAGGCCATTGAAATGAAAGATTCATGTACTTTCAACCGTTAAATTGATTAAATATTTTGAATCTGTAAAAAATAACAAATTTAATGTAATAAATTAGTATAAACATATAATATAATAAGTGGCTTTTTAAATATTTACTTTTTACCTTTAATGTATTATATGTATTATAATATATTCAATAAATTGTTAGTATTCGAGTTGTATCATAGTTTAAATGTACAATGTAAAATAATATGAAGTATTATGAATAAATACATTTAAATAAAATCTAACTATTTATTTTTAGTCACTGTATATTATAATTATTTACTTGGCACAAAATTACAAAATATCATGTCCTAAACAATTTAAATTATGTATGGAAAATAACATCTTATTATACAGGCTTAAATCATCTAAATACTTAACACTGGAAGATAGGATTTGCTGTAGAACTGATATTATATAAGTTATTAAAATGTGTTTTGATCCTAGGCGAATACATAATAAATGTTGATAATCTTAAGACCGCACAATTAAAATTGTAGTTTGTATTTGGAGGATTGAATACAAACATACATAGTATAAGGTATTAAGGTCAGAAGTGAGAATAATAATATATAGTTCAATATTATTTAAATAAAAATAAAATCTAGGTTTCCGCTTATGTTAAAAAATAACAATTATTATAAGGTTAGCACCCTCACACTTTTTATCCAGGCTTGGGACTGGCAACTTATACATATTATTATGTACCTAAGTGAATAGTTGGCGGTTTTACACGTTCCTTTTTTAATCCAATAACAGTCAGATTGTATACAGGTTAAGTTTATAATTTATTTTTAGCTGTGTTATGTTTTTTTACCAATTGGAGAATATTTTTACAATCTTTTTAGAATGATAACATATACATCCTTGCTGTTGTTTGGCCATCTTTTTTCTGCAACTGTTGTATCATTAGCGCAAACCCAATTGGAAGTTCCTTGTCTTAGGTATGCAATGTAATGGCCAGAGCTCGTGTTTTCTCCCATATGTAATATTGCAGCTTGAGTTTTGTATTGTGCTCCAGCAATTTCCAAAATAGAGGTGGGTACGCCACTAAGTTTTAGATCTGTTATCTTTTTAGGTACGCGTCCATAGGTACGCATCGTACGCATCGGACGGATCGTATGAAACGGATCAATTTGTGATAGTGAGTCTACTGTATACGTAGCGATCGGATTGCCGATGTGACGGTCGGATTTTTTTTAGTAACATTCGCATTTTCGTTGCGAGTGGACGATCGGAAACATTACAGTGTGTAAAATAGACCTAATAGTACCTAATAGACAACATGGAAAGTGATGAAGAACTTGTCATTATTGCTTCGTTATTAGCTGAAGAAGATGAAGAAGAAAGAAGAGTAAATAAGAGAAAACATAAAATATGGATACATGACATATTCAAAAAAAGGTCACAATTTGGAGAATATCATACACTGTTTACTGATTTGCTCAACGACGATGTAAAATTCTTCCAGTATTTTCGTATGTCTCATGCCAAATTTACAACTCTTCTTGACATCTTAAGTCCTCATATATTAAGACAGAATACAACATACAGAAAGGCCATAGAACCAGAACAACAACTTGCTGTGTGTTTAAGGTATGTATAAAAAAACAATTAGTTTTAAATATTAAAAAATATAATTATTGGGTAGGTATTAAATATTAAGTAGGTACATCGTTTCACACGCAATGCAAAAAACAACACGATTACATTTTTAAACCAATTAGTTTTTTATTCTAGTTGAGTCAGTTTTTTACAATGATGTACAAAACAAAGTTATTCCGATACATTATTTATATTATTATAAGGAAATTTTAAAAATTGACTTAGATATTGATTATCTTGATCCTGCGTATAAGAAAATTCGTTTGTGGAAGGTGATTGAGTCATAATGGCACTTGAATTAGTCAAAGGAGACATCGATGCATTAGAATTAGGCGACGGAGTCATAACTACATTTGAATCAGGTGAAGGAGACATCGTTACGGGTGACGGGCAATGAACATGCAAAGTTTCGTTCATGGCAGGTGAAAAATACATTGTTCTATTTGAAGTTTGTTTTGAAGTAGACGGTGTACAAAACCTTGAATAATTTGATGGTGGCGGAGGCATCGTTACGTTGGAAACAGGAGTTGGTGAAGTTATCGCGAGTTGCATCTCTACATTGTTAACCATTTGAAATAATTGCGCCTTAATGTGAACTTGATCTCGAATAGGAAAAGTCTTGACTGTTTTTGCCATATTTAAAAAATTCAACCATAGGATCACTCTGAATGCTGTTGAGTTGTTCTTTTCTGATAAATATTCCTGAAGGACGTTAGCTGCAGTTGGTTGTTGTGTTGTTACAAACTTTGATTTTCTACCAACATTTCGTGATGACAACATGGACGATGTTGGTTGTGACTCTTGTGTATCACTTGATTCAGTTACTGTACCACTATCTAAATTATTTAGATTACGTGATATTTCAAGCTCTTTTCCATCACCGTCACTATCATCACCAATAGGTGGCGATAAGTTTGAAAGTCTCTCTTCCTCGTCATTCAAATACGGAGTGAGGAAAGTGAGCTCTTTATAGTATTTGGGAGGCTTCAGTTTTGATGCTGCTTGGCCGCTTTTGGTTTTGCGCAGATTCAAAGCCTTCCTATGATTGTCTCTAGTTCTAGTCCATCTCTCCTTGCATGCATTACCTGTAATGCATTACAATGAATCAATATTTTTAGATTATGATCGAGGCGATTAACGATGTGCTGATTTTACGACGTGTGTTTGTTTTATATTCTGAACGGAGTGGTGAATGTACTAATTTTACAATACGAAACCAATTTTGGTTTTTGGTGTAACTAAAATAAATGACCGAAGAATGTAGATACATGAAATTTCGACTGAATGTTTGTATTAGTATTTTCTATACACGATTAAAATATTTTGATTTGTTTTGAACTGTTTACAGACATTTTAAGTTTCAAATTGTTTAAGTTAATTATTAATAAATATAAAATATTTATTATTGCTTAGTTTTTATAGCTAAGGATACGCGTATGTTAATCTATTTATTTATAGGTATTTGAGTATTTAGAATAATATTAAACTTGTTTCGGTTGCCATTACTTTTGTTTCAGGTTTTTGGCCACTGGGAACTCTTTTCGTTCAATTTCATTTTCTTTTAGGCTAGGTGAACGCACAGTACGAAGAATCGTTTACTCAACCTGCGAAGCCATATCCCAGTTTCTACAGCCCCTAGTAATGCCTAAACCATCTGAAGAAGTATGGAGAAAATCGGAAGAAGGTTTTCGTGAAAAGTGGAATTTTCCTAACGCGATTGCTGCCATTGATGGAAAACACGTGTTGATACAGGCACCACCGCACAGTGGATCAAATTATTTTTGTTATAAAAAACACTTTAGTACGGTGCTATTAGCCTTAGTGGATGCAAATTATAATTTATAGTCGTAGATATTGGGGCTTTTGGTAAAAACTCTGATGCTAGCATTTTGCGAAATTCTAATTTGGGTAAAGGGTTACAGAATGGAACACTAAATATACCTTCACCAAAAATACTACCAGGGGGCAATGACGTATTACCTCACGTCATAATTGGTGATGAAGCTTTCCCATTATGCACGAATTTGATGCGACCATACCCACGCGACGATGCACAAAGAAACGAAGAAAAAAAAGTGTTTAACTATCGGTTGAGTCGTGCTAGAAATACTGTGGAAAATACATTTGGAAAATAGGCACGGAAATTTAGAATTTTCTAACGTAAGTTGTCTATGTCTCAACAACACATTGTGAGTGTGGTAATGGCTACATGCTGCTTGCACAACTTTCTAAGAAATGACACGTGTCACTGGACAGAAAATGATTTGAATATTTCTATTTCCAACATGAGAGGACTGCAAGATTTAAGAAATATAGGTGGAAATTCGAAAACAGATGCTCTAGCAGTTAGGGATGGTTTCAAAAGTTATTTCAATTCAGCAGCAGGGTCAGTAGAATGGCAATTAAGGAGAGTTCGAGCTGGAAGGAGGTTCACGTAACTCTATGATAAAGTGGTTAACTAAACATTTTGTACCTATATAAATAGCTTTATTTTACCAACTAATTATATTGAGATATGAATACACTTACCAGTTTGATTTAATCTTTTTCCAATTTCTTCCCAAATATTATCTCGTCTTTGTTGATTTGAATAGTGAGGGTGTTTTAAATTGTACAACTCTTCGTATTCTTGTACAATTGTTATTAGCCTTGCGATGTCCATGATATGCGTAATAATAATTATAGTTAAAATATTAAATATATTATAATTAAAACACGTGAGTACTGAGTGTCGAAAAACAACAAAATTCAAATGATCAGTGAGGCGACCAGTGACGACCGGTTGTGACAGGCGTCCACTTATCGGCAATCCGTATGACGTCATCCGCACCAGTCGGAAAAGTTGCCCCTTCGATCAATTTCGTCGGCATTACCGACGGACCGATGCGTGCGGTCCGTCCGTTGCCGGTCAGTGGACGCACATGTATAACTTACTATACTAATAATTCTAAAATCCGTTTCATACGATCCGTCCGGTGCGTACGATGCGTACCTATGGACGCGTACCTTTTGGGAACAAATTTACCATTTACAAATGTTGGAATAAATAGTTTTAGTTGAATTACTATATACTCATATGCCTCTATTATCTGATGTTTATCTTCAGAACCTCCTATGTTATTACAATTATTGCATTTGTAGTCGTCTAATGTATTCCAAACATTTTGATTTGTTGAAAATAATGTTTGCAAAGTTTGTGATCTGTGCCGTGGAATCTCAAAATGTAAAATCAAACTTGTAGGTGCATAGTTGGCCGTTGTATGATTACAAGTATTGCAACGAATGGTATACAATTCTTGAAATCCAAATAAAGATTCAAATGTAGGTCTACTACGGTCCATAAGTGCTTCTAAAAATTCTATACAATCTTGTTGCTGTTGCAGAGTATATAATATTGTCTCGTTGTCCAAATATTCTCTGATTGTTCGAGTATCACATGACCCACTGTTGCTTGTATATTCGTGTAAGCTATGTTGAAGTGTTGGTCCGAGTTGATTATTGTGAATTTCATTTACAAGAGATTGGCAATTAAAAAGAACCTGTATGACAGAATTAGCATAACATGATACACCATCAGTGTTAGTAAAGCCACAAAATATACTACTTGATGTTATTTCAACTTTATTCTTATTACTTGATATTTTTATTGTTTTTGGATTTTTTGACACAGTTGCATTATCACTTATTGTTTCTAATAATGAATCTGACCTTATGTTGCAATTTTTTGGAACTTTGAGAGTATTACTATTGACCTGAATAAATTGAATATCATTAATTATGATATTATAATCAACTATTTTGGTTGATTTAGTTTTAGTTTCTGGAACCAAAATAGTGTCACTATCAACCTGTATAAACTCAATATCGTCCAAGTTATTATTATTCAGGACCTTAGTTGATTTAATCGATTTTTTAGATTTTTCCACGGAAATCCATCGATTGCAGTAACGTTTGGTTTAATAAAATTGTTTTTGACTTCTTCTTGTAAAATTTGGTCATCAACAGTCTCAGAATATTTTTCTATTTCCTTGAAAGTATCTATGTCCATAACCAGAATAGGTCTGTGATCACTTATGAGGGACTCGTACACCAAAGCTGCAATGTCAACATTTGTAATGACATTGTCAATGGTTGTTCCGTGATCTGTAGTAATACCGTCAACCAATATTTTGTAATTGAAATGTTTTAATATTTGAACTAGTTGTTTTGGCGGTTTGTTGAAGTTTACATTGAAATCACCAATAAAGATAACATTGTTTTTGGTGGAAGCTACCGTTTCAATGAAATCACAAAGCTTCTGTACAGGAAAATTTGGCGATGAATATATCCCAATATAGGTAATATTTTCAATGATAACTTCAATTGCTTCTAAGTGTGTCTTTTTCTTTTGATCTTGAAGCAATGTTGTGCTGCAGATTATTTCTTTATGATTAATGGATTCTCCAACAAAACAATTGAACCACTTTTACCATTTGCATGTATACTGTCTATTCTACAGCATTCAGTATGGTTCTTAATGGTATATGTGTCAGATGATTTTGAACCAGTTTCTTGGAAGAACATTATTTTAGATTGTAAAAGGACGATATCCGCATTAATGTGAGTTTCATATTTTTTTAAAGACCTTATACTGTGTGACATGCAGGAGAGTGGCATGTTGTGTGTCATAATTCTAGAAAAACGCGGAAAAAGAGCACAACTTGGTGTCCTGAGTCTGCACATCTCATGTTCAACTTTTGCAGAAGGTTTTGGTGGCTTTGCAGGAAAGTAATCTATACGCAAACCTTGAGCAGAAGTTGCTCGACTACATCCTACATATAACATATTGCACTTCAAGAATTTTTGGGGTATATGAAATGCTACAGATTGATATGTGGCACCTTGACTTTTGTGTACCGTCAATGCCAAAGCTTCCACTAAGGGCAATTGCATTCTAGTTACTTTATGGTGCTCTGCATTACCGAGTTGAAATTCTAATTTTATAATTTCAATTGGTGTCCACTTGCACATATAATCTGTGTGTTCGCCTTCGGGTTTTAGTTTGTTTTTTATCTTCTGTCTGGTTAGTGACCCCACATCTGGCTCATCAAACTTGATCCAAACTCTTTTTGCAACTTCTTTACCTCCTGCAGTCTGTCCTTTGTTTATTTGCATGAGTTCTCCGATTGCACCGTTCACTATGCCGTCTTCGGTTGAAATGTTTGCTATCACCATTTATTTAGCTGTTTCTTTTAAAACTAACCTTAAAGCTAAACCCGTAGTGTTTTGTCGTGGCAGTTTCTTGGCAGATTCAATATCCGATCGTTTCGCAGACGTATCAATGGCTTCGGATATGAAACTAACTCGATTCATAGAGTTAAGCACTCTCCTGTTCATTTCGTCGACTTCGTTATTAGTAGCCCAAAGATGCATTACTTGTGGTTGAAAAGTAATGTCTAGGTGGGTTATAAGATTTTGGAAATATTTTACATCAGCTTCCTCCAACTGTCCTCTGGCCAACTTTGTTAACATCATTGCAAATTGTTTGTCATCTTTTTGGCGCATTATTTCAGTCAACTCATAAAACTTGAATGTTTCCCAAATAGATTTAATCGATAACATTTCTACAGCACTTGGAAATTTAGACAATATTTCTTCAAAACTATCGTACAATGGTGTTGCTAATACCGGTGCTAATTGAAAGAAATCGCCAAACACTATTACATTTATGTCCCCAAACGGTTTATTTATTCTTAATATAGACCTCAATCGTTGATCAATGTATCCCAGTGTTTTTATGCCAACCATGGAAATTTCATCAATTATCAAAAGTTTTACATTGGCAAACTGACAACGTAGTGTATTTGAAATATCTGAACTTAACTTTGGTAACAATCCGGAAAATTGATTCAATGGTAATTTGAATGCAGAATGAAGTGTTAATCCTTTTATTCCATATGCAGCTTTACCTGTTGGTGCTGTCAGCAATACGGGAGGTGATAGATCATCTATATCTTGTCTAAGATTTGCTATCCGAATTACAGATTGTGCTAATGCACGTATAAGCATTGACTTTCCAGCTCCCGCTGGTCCAGTGACAAATACCTTCATCGCAGGATGACCTTATCCCCACAATTGACTTCTTATGACATTAGTTGTATGATATAAGAGTTG
>NW_026083455.1:0-24369 GCF_020184175.1 Aphis gossypii
GCTTCTTGATCTACTATTAAGTGTGGTGCAATGTTTTCCATCATTCCTCTTTCTCGTAATCTATTCATAAATTGTCTTATCCCGATTGAATAACGTGGAGTAGGTATATGGTTGTGAGTGTGAGCGGAAGATATTGTAATAGGAGCGTTGTCATAAAGGGGCATTTGAGCACAGACATGACAGTCATAGCGTCTTCTCTCGCATCTCAGATATCTTAATTATAAAATTATTAAATATATAAATATTTTTTATTTAAATATTAATATGTAAATATTTTATACGAATTCTTTAATTAAAAAGAATATAATATGTTAACACGAGTAAACTATTGAATAAATTGTGTATTCGTTCCTGTTCATATTGTATTAAAAACTTTTAGGTAATTAAAAAACATTTTCAATTTAAATATTTAAAACTTGAAAATGTGATTCTATGTTCTAGTTGCAATTTAAAATATCGAAAAGATATTAAAGACAGTTTTATTTTATAATTATTTGAAGTTATAGTCAATAATTTGTTTTTTATATAAATATAAATAAATAAAATATATAAATGAACAGAATAAATTTTAATTTTTGCTATTTATCGTGTCTTTAAGGCATATTATAGCGCTAATTTTAAGATTTTAAAGGACATATAAAAGCACATATTTCAGTTACTTTTAGTGCTATAAAATCCGAGCCCTGGACAAACAAAAAAAAAAAAAACAATTTTGATTTACATTATTTTAAAAATTTACCGAATATTATTTGTAGTTGAGTGTTGGTAATAAGCATAGCCCATATTGTCAATATAGACTGTTGAACGCCCTCGTAGACCACGTACTTGTCTAGAAAAAAACGGTAGATCATGGTGAGGTGGTTCGATTTGATCAACTGGATTCATTATAAAATTGTTTAATATCTAGCAGAAGTCTGAAAACTATAGATCGTCGGTCGACTGTTTGACTACGTTTACTGTTCAGATAACTTTGGTGGATATCTGATCCTGATGGAACTATGGAAGTAACTATTTTTCACTAGTAACTCCTTCCAGTTGTTCCTCAATCAACCTCTATGATACTATTATTTATTTCTTCGAAAATATACCGAGCCCCTCTGAATGGGTTCATAATTAAAATTAAAATGTCGTCTAAGTCATTAAGCTCGACATAAAATAAAATAAAATATGTAATTAATTTATAAGAAAAAGTAATAAGTGTAGATTTTAAGTTGTTATATGTATACAATATATACTATACAGTGACTACAACTTATATGCCATATTAAGCCATAATATCTATACCTATAATAGTATAGGTTACATATACAAGTACAGTCTACAGTTCACTGTATATTACCTAATTACAGGTAATTCAATATATAGAACATAGTTAAATGTACCTACTATAACTATACTGAAGAATTTTACAAATTATGTATTATGTATACTTATTCTAAGATATAAAACTACCTAATGATAAAAATAATTAAGAGTGCACTACGCCCGTATATGTATTGTCTATGTCTAGACTTTTTGGATGATGCGTTTTGTCGGTTGCCGACTAACAGGAGCCGATCGGTAATTGAACCACGACACCCAATATAAAATAGGTTTAAATATAAAACGCGTTATAGGGGCCAGACTAGACCGATTTGCGAACTGATTAAAAACCGTCTGGAAGTGACTTGCGGTCGAACCGTCTCGATGCGTTTTGGAATGTAAAGCAGAACACTAATAAAAGTAATTGCATAACGATTGATTTTGCCGAACGGAAATTTGCTATGTTTATTGTTTATGTATGTAAGAGTAGACGGAGATAACTCATGCGGATGTAGCGTTCTCTTAAGATATTTCATAGGGGGACGAAAATTCAGGAAAACTTTTGGAAAAAAAACAGTTTTTCCTAAAGCGCGAAAATATAGAAAAATGAAGAATATTAAAATAATACATTTCTGAAAAAATCTGGTTACCGGAAAATTAAATTTATGTTTGCAATTACAATAAATCAATCATAATAAAGTCCAATAATATTGAATAGTACCTACTACCTACCTATTCAACGCCCTAACATTTTTATCAATAATATTAATATTATAAATATTAAATTATGATAATTAATACAAAAGAATATAACTTATAATATTTTAAAATAATCTGAAAGTTTGGAGTCAATAGTGTGAATTACTGTTTTATAAATAATTATAAAAAAACATAATACTTTTTAATTTTGTACTATTTTTTGTTGACTAATTATTATATTGAATATGCCGCCACTTATCATTATAATTAGATCATGTACCTATTATGAATTTGACTATAGTTTTGTACCTATCACACATAAAAATATTAGTGTTGATTTAACTTTTGACAATATTGTTGACAGTGTAGTTGTTAAATTTACAAATTTTGTACTTGAATTAACACCAAAAGGAGTATATTCAAACTTCAAACCATATTGTTTGACTATAGTTAATATTAAAATAACAATATTGTTATTATAATTGTTTCATTTTATTAATATGGTTGATTTGAATATAATCTTGTTAATATAAAACCTTCATATCTTAAAAATAACATGAAATGTAATTATCTTAGCAATTATAGTTAGTTCATTTTAACTAGCTAATGAAATGTTCATTTTGACTACCTATCGAGTTAAAATTAACAACGCGCTGTTGTTATTTCAACATCAGTCATCAACGGTCTTTTTCTAATGGTCAATCGTTTTTTAAGCCAAACAGGTATAAAATCGGACTTATTAAACGTATAGAATCGTGTAAAATTTTAAAAACTTTTGATGAGTTTAATCATCATTTGTTTAATTCATTACCTATCGGGCTAAAATATGAAATATTTTCAGCAACTTCGATATAACTTTAAGGAATTTCTTATAAACCAGGTATGCTTGTGATTTAGGAAATCAATTAAAACAATTGTATAGGTATTTGGTGAAATAATAAATATAATTTTTGGTAATTCAAGAATTCCATTCATACTGTGTAAAGTTTTTCTTACTGTCGGGTGTGAACCTCATTTCCATGATTCCATGTATATGAAATAAAATAAAATATGAAAAACAAAATAACCTAAAATGTTGTTGTATAAAAGATTGACCTGATCTAACGCTTATAGTTCTTAGAGTTTTGGGTAATGGTAATATGTATGGCGTATGCATCATTGAGATATGTACTATAATTTTAATTTTAAATTGTAGGTAAGTATTATGTCTGAAATACGTAAGTATAGCGTTTGTATTGCAATTTAAAATAATAGTTATATATTTTTTCATAATTTAAAATACAAAATAATTAATACTTAAAATATTCATGTATAATAAAAGAGTTAAGTTTTTTTTTCTTTTAATTTACTGTAATATAATACAGCCTTTATACGTAGAATTGTAAAAATATATATTTAAAAGCAATAAAGATCCACACATATTATTTACAAAATATATATTAATATAATTGTGTTTATTTTATATTATTAATTTTTTTAATGGTTACATATCTATATTTGACATTCTCCTAAGTACCATATTTTGCTACATATTATCATTTGAATAGGTGTAGTTGATAGGTAGGTAGGAACTCATAATAACCCGGGGGTAGTGAGAACGATTCTACGATACGGATAACGGTTGATCAAAAGCCATGTCTTTGTATTTTTTGTATTTTTTTTCAATTTATTTTTTAAATCAACTAATAAAATATTTATGACAACATTAAGTTTATGTTATTTTAAAATATTTGGCCATTTCTTAAAATAAAACATAAAGTACTCAGTATAACAACAAGGTTGTATTAGTGTAGATTTCTCATCGAATATCATATTAACATGTGAGGGCAACTGATACATTTTCCTCTAGGTAGTTTGGGGGGAATTGGTATAAAAAAAGGTACCTTTTGGGGGCAACTGGTACATGCCTGATTTTGTATTAATTATATTTGTGAATTAATAATTTGTAGTGCCTTTATTTTATTAAAATTGAATAGTAGATACATTGGTGATATACTGATATAAATAGGATTATCGTAATAACAATTGAAAATTATAAATTAAACATTTGGTGAAAATTTCAAATATCTACGTTTCATAGTTTTTGATTATAGAAAAAATTCTAAAAGTCGTTCTGTATATGAGAATTTCGTTAATTTACAAGTATACCTACATTTAAAAAATAAATATTCTATGTGTCTATGTCTATTTAAAAAGTATTAAAACGCTCATAAAAAAAAAAAATAATTTCCAATAAGCTTTTTCTGCTTTGATAAAAGCAGGGAAACTTATGGGAAAGTTTGTATTATATTATCAACTCTTAAATTTATAAAGAAACATTTTTAAAAATTTCTAACTCAAAATAATCTATACGTAAAGTATTTTACTATTTTAGTGATTTTGATGGAATATTTGTCAAAAACCTAAATTTTTTTTTATTTATGAGATTTTAACATATTATAGTGTAATAAAATCCTAATCAGAAAATCCAAAATACTGTAATTTACAGAACAATATTTCAAGATTAACACGATTAAATGCTTTCGAGAAGTCTGCAGTATAGGTAAATAATATAATCAGTTTGTGCATTAGACTACTATAGAATCAAATATGAGTTAAGTATTAAATTTTTTTCTAAAGATAAATTATAGTGCATGATGAATGTTTAGGTATAAAATCATGTTGATTTTGAAAAAGGAATGGGGAACAAATAACAATAGGTTGCTATTTTAAATTAAACTAACAACCTATAACCTCCCCCCTGCAAACATAACAAAATTACGCCACTATAAGCCTTTAATACATCTTAATTCCTTATATGTCAGCGGCTATTTTTGTGTCCATATCATTGTAAATTACCTTTTGTAAATATATCTAATTTTTTTACAAAAACTAAAGCCGATGATAAGTAGGTATTGATATTTTGTCTAGTGTTAACTTTTTGCCAGAGTAAAAACATTTTATAGTATTTTTTTAAATTTTAAATAAAATTGTTTATCAATATAAGCCAATAAATATAAATTATAATTCTGTATTATTTTTTAAATATTGCTGTTCTTTTTTATAAATTTATAATTAAAAAAAATTAACATTACACAAAATTCCTGTATGGAATTATGGACATAGGACAACATACGATTATGTGCTAATGCGTTTACAGAAAATATGTATGTATAAAAAAGAGACTGTGAAAATACGATATGTCATATTTACATTATACTTTTTGAGAAAAAACTATGATTATGATTAGGTACCTAACACGTAGAAATTACTACTTAAACTAATGAAATCTCCCTGCAATAAAGGTGCTATGCCGCTATGGGGACACAGATATATAGGTACCACACATTATAGAGACAATCAATGTTTGGTTATCAGATACTGAATTAAAAATATGTCATAGTTTTATTTGTTCTAACTTTGCACTTGAAGACTTAGTCATAAATTACTTTAAGTAGAAATATACCTAAATTAAAAAAAAAAAAAACATGATTTGAACTATTAAATATATTATATTATATTATATATTATTATTACAATATTATGCATAGAAACCACTTTCTAAATCAATAATAAGTATTAAATTAAATTGATTTTTTTCTGTATTGTTTCAAATATTTGTTTGTATATTTTCAAGCTCCCATTTTATCAGCTTATATTTTATCATACAGTGATAATGTACTGTAAACGGTAAAAAGGTCAAGTTTGGAACCAGACACTATAAAATATGCTCTCTATATACAAATAAACATACCATTTGCATAGACGTGCGCACGAGGGGGGCAGGGTGGGCAGCTGCCCCTCCTGCGGGCTAAATTTTATCTCCCAAATATAGTTTTAAAAAAAACATTATAATTTAATTTTATATGAAGAATGGTACTCTAAAGAAACGAAGAGCTAAGATTTACTTATTTATATTTTATATTCAATTTGTATACTAATATATTAAAAAATAAACTTTGAAGTGTCAAAGTGTCAATTCTATTAAATTTGTAAATAATTAATGATATATAAAATAAAATACTTCCATTTCTAATATTGATTGAACTACCTAACTAATAACCAAAATAATATTCAATTATATATTATATAGTATATAATATACTAATAAATATAGTATAATATTCACTACTGTATAATATAATAATACCAATATAATAATGTGTAATATATTATACATTCTGCCCCCCTGCCAGCAAAGTCTGCGCACGCCTTATATGACCACTTGTAGAAGTTGAAGACGGTTATTTAATGAGAGAAGTAAAGAAGTTTGTTTTTGATGTGTGATAATCAAGTCGACGGTCAATGTGAATGCTAAGATAACATACATTGGGCAGAAATGAGAGACTGATTATTGAGATAGATTGTATAGATTGTAAGACATTATTCTGTGGCAAAGGGTAAAAGTGGACTAAATTTTTATATTTTACCGAAATTTTGTGATAGAACAGTTTAAGTATAAGGTTAAGTTAAAAATTACACTTATAAGCGATGTTCATGTAACAATAAAAATATAAGTATGAATAAGATTTAGAATATGAAAATAAATGATATATGAATATGATATATGATATATCATATGATATATGAATAGGCGGATATTTGGTCACATCCGTGGGGGGGCTTAACATTTTTATCTTATCCATTAGCGAATAAACAAACATTTTTAGTCATTTCCACCTACTAACTCTAGTGGCTACTCCTAATTTATTCTAGCTGAGGTACCAAGTATATATAGTCTGTCTCACGAAAGAAAGGTACCGTTTCGCACATGTATAGACTGTGGACCACGGACCATCTGTGTCACGACGCACCACCAAATTGGGAAAATTCGAGACAGCTCGGTAGTAAAGTTATTTTTTCCTAATCTGGTGGTGCGTCGTGCCGCAGATGGTCCGTAGTCTAGGGTGACCATATTTCCAAAAAAAAAAAAAACAGGACACTTTTTTGCAATGAGTAAAATTAGGTATATTGATTGTCAAAACATGAAACAATATACAATATTTATATAATATATGTATTATAAATACTACGAAAAACGGGACAATTCTGTTTAAAACAGGACGTATGGTCAGGTTGGACGTCACCCTACCGTAGTCAACAGTCTACATGTGCAAAACGGTACCTTTCTTTCGCGAGACAGACTATAGGTAATAGGAACATAAAAAAAGTTGGCAAGTGGGTACCGCTCTGCTGTACATTAGGGGGTGCGGTGGACCTCGAACTAGGGTAGGTTAAATTTGAATGCAATGATAAGTATCATTGTATACGAAAAACGATTCTGAACGGAGATCAATAAACCTAAACCACGGGTGCCCAAAATACTTGAAACTTTAATATCAGATTTATCATAAATTGGTCTTATTGTTGTTTGAAAAATCAAAAATCACATTTTTTTTATAAAGGTATCTTTACGAAATAAGTCAAAATCGAGAAAATTTACAAGTAATTTTAAAGTTGAAAATTCATAAAATGTTTTTTATTTATATCTAAGATTAACAAATTAAACATTAAGTTTTCCATAAGTTTTCCTTCAAATAGCTATAGAGCAAACTCGAAGCGTCATTATAGGAAAAATGTTATGAGCAATTGAATTTTAAATTTTTACGAAATTGCGTATCGATAACGATTTATCCTTAACGATTTTAAGTACCTATTTGTTATTATTCAAAAAGTAAAAGTCGTTGATGTTTGAAAATTTCACTAGTTATTAAAAATTTTATTTAAACGATTTAATTTTCAAAATTAAGATTAAAATTTGTATTTGTACAGGGTGGTTCTTTTTTAAATGTACATTGCAGTATGATTGTATGAACTTCATAATTTCCTTAATATATTTAATTAAGGAAATCGAAACACTTATTTTCCCTAAAGGTGATGACAAACCCAAAAAAATAAAAATAAAGGTTGTAAAATAAATAAAATCAATACATTCATTACTGTTTAGAATCTAAAATATATTTATTAGGTACTATGGAATAATAAATAATAACATATAACATATAATACCTGTGTATTAATAATATTATACAATAATATCTAATATATAAATGTGAAAATGAAAACCAATGTAAACCGTTTACAACCGTTTATATTATTACCTATATATATATATATGTATGTATGTATGTATGTATACAATATGACCAATAATGTGTAAACAATTTTTAAATAATACCTAATTTATACTTTAATTTTAATTGTTATGTATTTAATTATTTTAATTTGACTTTTTTTTTCCGTGGCTTATTTTTCCCATGGCTTTTTTTTTTGTGGATTATTTTTCCCGTGGCTTTTTTTTCTGACTACCAATAGCTATTTTTTATAGTGTCTCTTATTATAGTAACCTTAATCTCGTATGGTGTAAAGCCGTAAAATCTATGGATAGGCAAAAAATGCAGTTAATTTATTTTCCCGCATTTATTATCCGATTAATTCTTACTCTAAGACCATTATGTGCCAATGAACATTTGTTCCAAGCGTTTTGTATAATAAATCCAGTGGAACAAATTAGTTTCATCGGAACAAAAGTATAATATGGGAAAATATATAATTGGATGAAATAGTTTATGGAAAAAATATCCATTGGAACAAATATCTTTCGACTATTATGCATTGGAACAAAATGTACATATGAACAAAGATAAAATTTGGAAATTAATATCCTTGGAATAAGTTGACTTGGAAAAAAAAATTGTGGAACAAAAGCATGATTTAAGATAGACAGGTTGCGCAACGCTCTATACAAAACCACATTTTTGTTGAAGCCCAATGTTTCCAATACAGAAACAGCTGTTCCATACTGTGAGAATTACAGTTAACGCTCCAGCGGTTGAATAGCAAACTATTCTATTTTATATCATTTTCACTTATCAATATTCTTTACATTATTTATTAACCCGCCAATTTTTGATTTAGAATCATCCTGATTTGAAAGTCTATCTTAAATAGTGGTAGAAAACAGCATAGAGATAAAGTATTACTCTATGGAAAAAATATTCCCTTGTCTAGTTGTCTATGCATTATTTATTTAACTTTATTAAACAATCATGGTGTCGAATAAATGTTGTGTTCCTGGTTGCTGCGACAGTGCTAAAACTAAGTTCGGCATTCCAAAAATGGCCATGATATTTGGGAAAAAGCCATAGGTATTTCATTAAACAGGCATTCCAGGGTATGTGAGAAACATTTTAGACCGTCTGATATTGTTTCCACATGGGTGTCTGGGGAAGGCAGCAACCAAATTTCGGTATGTTCCACTAGAATAGAAAGGGTTTGTAGTTAGTTTATCCATTTTTAAAATTTATCAAAACAATAACTTGCTATTTCTTCTAGTATCTTGTACCTATTTTTTTTTACTTAACTTTAAACATACACAATGATATGTCATTTTAATTCATAAGTGTATCAAGACTATTTTTTTAGATTGGGTTAAGGAAATTACGATTAAAGCCCGAGGCCATACCTGTCACTCTCTTAAATAAAGTTGATACAATTATTGAACAGGTCTGTTTGTTGATGTTGTACATCAAATATATTTTATATTAATATAATATTGTATAAAACTTTATAATTTTTAATAAACTTTTTACCAATATATTATACAATTTATCAGGTAAATGATACAATAATGATAGGTATCAAAAATGATCATAACTACTCTAAAGAGAAGAGAAATGGTGATGAATTAGAAGGCGATAAATTAGATCCGCTAGTTAAACGTGCATGTATTGAGGTTTGGTGGAATTATAATTATTTAAATCACAATTTATTAAGATATTGCGTCCCCATATTTAAGTATAATATATCATTACTTATTAGGTGCCATATAATTCAACTGAACAAATTGCTGAAGTAGTCATACAGAGTACTATGACATTTGATATTAACTCTGAAAATTGTACTCTTCCCAGTAATTGGTTTTGTGACATTACAAGAAATATAGAATCTATAGTAGCCAAGACATATTTCACACTTAGCCCATTAAATTTATACAACAAAAGAATAGTAGAAAAACAATTTGTTTTATTTAAAGGTATAAAAATATTCTAAAAATTAGATTTACATTTGTATAAAAAATAATTGTTTAGTACCTACTAATATTTGTTAAATAATCTGTAGATTCTCAGCCTGAGTTTTATATTAATGGAACACAAATTAAAGCTTCAGATGTTGGAATAAAAGATAGTTGTTTAACACTAAGTTTAGAATATATACTTATTGAATTTGACAAAGTAAAAGTATGTCACGGAGTACAACCTAATAAAAATATAATGTCTTCTTTTGGCCCCCAATTTGTGGAATCAAATGGCCACTGGAAACATTCAAATTGTTTAAATATTGTAACAGCTGGAACAAGGTATAATAATATAATACATTCAATTAAACTATTATTATTAAAGCATAATTACTAATAATTTATGTTTTTATACATTATTATTTTAAAACATTTTGTAAATATTAGGTAGTTTCAATCAAAAATATATTTGAAAAAAAAGTTACTTAAATATTTGTTGATTATTAATTTTCTGATTAGTGAATTATGTGTATGGTCATGGTGTAAGCGACTGAAATTGTTAATTATTAAAAAATTAAAACGGTTATCCGTTGGTAAACCTATAAGAGTGCCTTTAACACCAAGCAAGAGAAGAAAATTTGGGAAAATTCTTAACTCAAAAAAAATGATACGGCAAAAATGTTTAAGAGCTCATAAAAAAATTGAAAATTTAAAACAACAGCTGGACAATATCAAAATTCAAATGAAAAATATCAAAACTTCTACACTCAATGAAATAATTCAAAAATCAAACTTAACTGAATGTCAATCAAACTTGGTGCATGAAATATTTAATGCTTCTAAAGTTAAATGCAAAAATCAATTGAGGTATAGTGATAACTGGATGTTGTTATGTCTTATATTGCAAATTAGGTAAGTATATTATATAAATAAAAAATTGTAATTGTATACTTTATATAAGTTAATACCTTACCTTTCAGAAGCCCTAGTAGTTATAGATTTCTCAGGGACCAAAGTATACTTCCACTTCCATGTATAAAAACAGTTAGAAAATACCTTTTGGCAATTAACAATGAATGTGGATTTGATATGAATTTTTTTAAACTGTTGAAAAAGAAAATGTTGAGCAAAACTGAGAAACAGAGAAAGGAATTTTACTCATTGATGAAGTATTCTTACGCTCTAGTATATCAGTCAACAGTCGTACTTTAACCTATACTGGTTTAGAGGATTTTGGAGGAGAACTCCCTAGTAGAGAAACTGAAAAAGCTGATCATGGCTTAGTTTTCATGTGGTCAAGTCTTGCTGATAACTTTTCACAGCCCATCGCAGTTTTTGCATCCAAAGGCCCAGTAAAAGGTATAACAATTATCACTGATTAGAAAAATGCTGAGTACTGTAAAATTAAAAAAATTGTACCTTTTTTATTTATTTTTTTTTTTTAGGACTTGATTTAACCAAATTGGTGATCAAGGCCATAATGCTGTTAGAAAATGCTGGAGCCCAAGTTTTGGGATTAACGTCTGATGGAGCCAGCACAAATAGGACAATGTGGAATAATTTAGGCATTTCAGGGAAGATTGGCAATACCTTAAACAGTTTCTGCAATCCATTTGACAATAAAAGAAAAGTATTTGTATTTAGTGACGGACCTCACCTAATTAAAACAGTCCGCAATCGTTTACACGATAAAAAATGTTTAAGAGTATGTATAATTTTAAATTTATGATGATAATCATTCTTTATACATTTATTTATTTATATGAATAAGCTTTCAATATGTTTTTTTCTATTTTAATACTCAATATTTTTATTAATTTAGTTACATCCGTCAAAATCATTTGTAAAGTGGGAACATTATACTGAAGTGTACAAAATCGAAGAAAATTTATTAGGAAAAGTTTGTCCTAAAATTACAAAAAATCATATTTTCTTAACTAATTTATCAAAAATGAAAGTGAAGTATGCTACACAGGTAATTCAATTTCATATTTATAATAAATATATGAATATATTTTATTAATAAATTATTATATTGAATTCTGTTTAAATAGGTAGTTAAAATCTATTTTCATAAAATTAAATAATATATAATAATATTAAACTTTAATGTTCAGCTTTTCAGTAACTCAATGGCTGTAGCTATACAATTTTATAGGAGTAGATATCAAAACCTTAAAGATTCGGAGGAAACCGAACAGTTTACATTAGTCTTAATAATTTGTTCGACACATTGAATCGTAAATTTCCTGCAGAAGGAATAAGAAAAAACTCCTATGATTTTGAGGTTTTCTTTTATATTCAAAAATCTCTATGATTGTTTGCATGAGATACTTGTTTTACTTGGAGCTTTAAGTATTATCTAGTGGACTGTATTAACAAATAAAGGCACAAATAGAGACAGTGGTCAGTGCCATATTTAGACATTTTGTGCCCAGGTGCAAAATAAAAATTAGACGCCCCCGTAAGGAACCTAACCACGGGGAATATGGGAGATAGATCCTCGTGAACCTTTTACATTTTGAGTGAAGAAGAGATTATTTGTTTTGTAAAATACTGGAAATGTATGTTTGTTTGTGTGTATAATATAATATTATGTGTAAAATATTTGTGACGCATGATGCTTTTGTGTTTTGTGGTTAATTGTTTGTTAATTGTTAGAATTATTATTATTACATAAATATATGTTCTAATCCTATTAAAACTTATGCAGGTTCTAGAAAAATCAATGGAATGGTTAGATGCTTGGGAGTTAAATGTCCAAAAAGAACTTATAACTACAAATGAATTTTTGACACAGCAAACAGCTGAAGGGCTTAGGGTGACAATCAATTCGACTATTGAACTTTCAAAATATTTGCTGGATGAATGTAATTTTTCATTTGTGTTAACAGCTAAAATGAATCAAGATAAATTAGAAGTATAATACATAAGCTTAATACATTTTAAAATACGTAATATACTAATAGGTACTTATCATAATTATATAATTTTTTTAAGAAATTTTTTGGAATAATAAGGCAGGTATCTGGTCCAAATGATCACCCTTCTACGCCAACATTTTTGCAACTGTATAGGATGTTAACTGTGAGTTCACTAATAAAACCACCAAAAAGTGGTAACTGTATAACAAATGAAGGTAAATAATTTATATTTATAAAATCATGAGCCATTATTAAATCTCGGTTTAAATTTTAAAATATAAGGGAATTTGAAAATATTTTACAGATCAAAAACCTGTATTGGAAATATGCGACTTTAAAAAACTCATTAATTCTAATTCATCATTGCGAGAAGAAAAAATAAAAAATATGAAAAGTAAATTAGATGTATTAATTGAAGAGGGCAATTGGGACTGTGAGGACTTATTTTTAGAACATGATTATTCCAAAAGTTCAGTTTTTGAATGTGTTGTGTACTATTTAGGAGGGTAAAAATACTTTTAAATAAATAAATAACAAGTAAATAACTGTTTTTTTTTATCCTGTAGGTATTTAGCTAAGCGGATATGTAAAAATCCAAATGCGAGTTATGCATTAAAAGTATAAAAAATGATACTGGCAACAAAGGGAAGGAATCAGAATTAGTCAACCTTAAAAATAGAGGGTTTTTAATTTATCCAAATAACAACTTATTTAAAATATTACAAGTTCTAGAGAAATGTTTTTGTAAGCATGCAAGTTCAGTTGATGTGTTTGAAAATACTTATAACGAATTTTTACTGCATCTTACAAATTTATCGTTTCCATGTACTGACCATAAACATGAAATTGTGACTGACATTTTTACCATGTATATTGTGATGCGTATGAGGCAATATTCATACATAGTGAACCAAAAAGAAAAAAAAATCAACAGGACAAAAAAGAAACTGTCAAAACTTGTAGCAAGTTAATTTGAATTAAAAAAAATCTAACAGTACTAACTAATATACTAATATTATTTTAAAATTTGAAATCTTCAATCCTTATTTCAAAAAATTACTATCAATATCAAATTAATCAAATTAATGTGCGTCGTTGTGGTTTGAAGAATAAAATATTTTAGTTAAAATATTGGCCACTTGACCGGTTGAGCGCTAGTTGTAATTCTTACTGGCAATTCTCCTATGGAAACGTTGCGCCTCAGAATCTATAGGTTCGTTGCGCAACCTGTCTATCTTAAATCATGAACAAAAGGTAGTGATCCGTACGGTCCGCTAGCAATATTTGATAAGAAAATTCAAGGGTTCCCAAAATCTATTGCTAATAGTTAATTTGTTGCCTATCTTAATCCTGAAAATCTATTGCTAACGTTCAATTGTGTGTTTATTGCCTAACCGATTACCAAAAATCTATTGCTAACGTTAAATTGTGTGTTTATGACAACCCGATTAGGTATCTAGTATTATATTATATTGCTAGGTATTAGATTCATACATTTGGTACTTATTTGACTGTAAGAATGTATTGCCGTTGTTCAATTGCTTTACTTATCAGCTTATTACTATATATTCAATTATCGAAGAAATATATTTCTATAGTACATACTACCTAGTTTTAATATACTATCTTTGTACATTTAGAGCAAAATTACTTTCACAAAAAATATTTCTATTGTTTAAAATGATATATTATGCAATATGCATAAAACATAGGCTAGATTACTATAATAATGAAGACTTAGGAAGTCTGGAATAATTAATACCTAAACAATAAATTTGATAATAAGTTAATTCACTCCAATTTAAAATAAAAAGAGTTAAACAGATCATTCAGAACGTACAATTTGCTCTGTTATCCGTTTGTAAGACACTAAGACAGAGACAAATAACAATGCATACTGCCATACTGGTGTAGCTAGCAGCTACCTATGACAAAAAATATTTTGTAGTGTCCTCTTAATGTTTTTTGAACTCCTTGCTGGCGGGCGCCGGGCTTAACACAATATTCATCTGAAGATTTTGAATAAAACATATTAATGTAATATTCAATGGCTACACTGTTCAATAGTTGTGTAATCATAGATTTATGTATAGACCATGAACTAATGTCTAATATTAATATTCATAGTATATAGGTAGACACAGAACTATAGAATTATCTATGCACAGAACATTCTGTGGTACAGCAGATGCTGATGTGTGCAATAAATATATTTTGATAACGGAAATCGCAATCAAATTCTGTGTTTTGAAGATTAATGATTATCATAGATTATAGTTTTCAGATTTTCAGATTTACAGTAATACAGTTGTAATTTTGTTATAGTCAATTTCTCGTTCTCTTATGTGTGATTAATATCGTCCGCAAATGGACGACCACAATAATTCTGAATAGAAAACATAATATTTACCCTTGTTATTTTGTAATTACTATACCTATTGTTCAGCATTAAAGGTTTTGAGACTTGTCATAAATTAAGTTATTATGTATGCATAAAAAAATAAACATATAACTGCATAAAACTATAAAATAGTCAAGTACAGAGGTTCAAATTTTAGTCACAATACCATTTGCAGCTAGCTTCTGTTAAAATACTAAGTCCTTCATCCACAGCGAACATTCTTATTTACTTATCGTTTGAAAGTTTAAAAGTAAATCTAAGTTGTCGGATAACAAAAATCGTTTTCCTTCATTCAAAACAAATTACTTTAATTACAAATACTGTATTTTAATATAATATAAATACACAAATAGGTAGTTAATCTAGACAATCTAGTATTTTTCGGACAGGTTTCAACTTAGGGGGACCATTTCTTCACCAAACGTTTCGGTTTGGGCTCTTCAATGGCGCATTCCTGAAGTCGGGGGCTTTTGAACACCCCTCCTTGATGTATTTTTGAAAATGTTTAATTTTTGTACGATGTTTCTGAAACTCGGGAATTGGATAGTTTGAAGGTCGGTGATCAAATTTTGCGTCTTGTGTCGAGACCGTAGGAGCCGTTTTTCCCTGTAATTTGGGGCTTCAAAAGTTCAAAATTTACATTTTTTTCAGTTTTTTTGAAATGGGCACTAGAATTTGGGGGCAATAAACCGTTTTTGTAGTTCAATGTTAAGAGGACTTTGCACCGGATCGATGGGTTCCAAGATCGAGTTTATGCGACTTTTGGTTCGGGAGTTATAATTTTACATATGTTTTTAGTACTTAGAAAATTACATAGTAACGTGTTTTTTGGATTTTTAATTTTCGATCGATCACTATGAAACTCCAGATTTGGGTATTTTAACGTACGACAATTCAAAAAGGGTCTATGGTCGAAGTACGTACGACCATTATTTCACCCGTAGTCTGAGAAGCAAAAAGTTGAATAATACATAGTTATTTTTCGTATACCTAACCATGCGTTTCCTTATGGTATACATCTGTTTAATGTTTTAAGTAATAATTATTTTGAACTTTTTGTTTATATGCCACTTAAACAACACGTTTTCGTAACATCTAAATTTAAAACTTACAAAGTACCCTACGGGGATCAATTTTACCTCTTATGATTTTTGTCCTATTTATGACGGTTTTCCGGGAAACAGCTGGAAAACGCGATTTTCCGAATTACGAAATTAACAATTTTCCCGGTAAACCGATGGCCAAACGAACATTTTGCATAGAGCTCGATTTGTTCTCCGAGAGATTCTACACTAGGATCAGTTTTTCATTTTTCCAAAAAGTCATTATTTTAAACTTTTATTTTTTAAAAGCCATTTGACGTATACGATGTTTTTAAAAAACCTAAATAACACGTTTTTGAAAAATCTAAACCATAGAACTTACGAAGTATCCAACGGGGATCAATTTTATCTCTTATGATTTTTGTCCTATCTATGACGGTTTTCCCGGGAAACAGTTCGTAAGCTAAACCATAGACCGGAAGCACCACGCATCGAATACGCGACTAATGTACATTTTTTGAGAATTTTTTTAAAATACTTACGAGTCCGTCGCCAATTTCTAAGTAGTATGAAAACTTTCGTTATAACACGGAGAATTTGAATATGCAATCAGATGGTGGTGAGTCGTCTCGCGAAAACGTGGGGAGCTCACCATAGACCGGAAGCACCACGCATCGAATACGCGACTAATGTACATTTTTTGAGAATTTTTTTAAAATACTTACGAGTCCGTCGCCAATTTCTAAGTAGTATGAAAACTTTCGTTATAACACGGAAAATTTGAATATGCAATCAGATGGTGGTGAGTCGTCTCGCGAAAACGTCGGCACCTTACGAAAGGACGGCCACAGTTATAGAAATACGCGATTTATACGATGTCGGAGTTTAGTATTTTTTTAAATAATTTAAGTTTTAAATAATGACTTTTTAAAAAAATAATAAACTGTTCCTTGTTTAAATTCCCTCGGAGAACAAATCGACCTCTATGCAATATGTTCGTTCTGCCATCGGTTTACCGTGGAAACTAATAATTCGCAATTTGGAAAATTACGTTTTCCAGCTGTTTCCCGGGAAAACCGCGAGAGATAGGAAGAAAATCAAAAGAGATTAAATTGTTCTTTGTAGGGGACTTCATAAGTTCTATAATTAAGATTTATTGAAAACGTGTTATTAAGGTGGCATATAAACAAAAAGTTCAAAATAATTATTACTTAAAACATTAAACAGATGTATACCATAAGGAAACGCATGGTTAGGTATACGAAAAATAACTTTATGTATTATTCAACTTTTTGCTTCTCAGACTACGGGTGAAATAATGGTCGTACGTACTTCGACCATAGACCCTTTTTGAATTGTCGTACGCTAAAATACCCAACTCTGGAGTTTCATAGTGATCGAATGAAAATTCAAAATCCAAAAAACACGTTACTACGTAATTTTCTATAAGTACTAAAAACATATGTAAAATTATAACTCCCGAACCAAAAGTCGCATAAACTCGATCTTGGAACCCATCGATCCGGTGCAAAGTCCTCTTAACATTGAACTACAAAAACGGTTTATTGCCCCCAAATTCTAGTGCCCATTCCAAAAAAACTGAAAAAAATGTAAATTTTGAACTTTTGAAGCCCCAAATTACAGGGAAAAACGGCTTCTACGGTCTCGACACAAGACGCAAAATTTGATCACCGACCTTCAAACTATCCAATTCCCGAGTTTCAGAAACATCGTACAAAAATTAAACATTTTCAAAAATACATCAAGGAGGGGTGTTCAAAAGCCCCCGACTTCAGGAATGCGCCATTGAAGAGCCCAAACCGAAACGTTTGGTGAAGAAATGGTCCCCCTAAGTTGAAACCTGTTCAAAAAATACTAGATTGTCTAGATTATCTACCTACTTGTCATTTGTGTATTTATATTATATTAAAATACAGTATTTGTAATTAAGGTGATATAAGATGATATAGTATCAATTTTACCACAAAATGGAATAATAGAAGCATTTACTGATTACATTTAAAATACATATATAACCCACGGTTGTGACTATCCTCCTTCTTTATGGGCTATGTATTCAGGTTCAATTTTACGTACAACAAATAGCTGTGAAGCTTTCCATTTTAAATTTAACTGTATGTTTTATTCTGCTCATCTAAATATCTATAAGTTTATTGATGTACTTAAAAACGTACAAAAAGATACCTATAAAAAATTGGCAGTAGTAGTCAAATAAAATAAATAAGGCGTGAAATATGGGTAAAACGAGAATTTTTAAGAAATAATAAAATACGACGTGAACGAAATAATACGTTTTGATTTTGTCAAAACTGTGTCGTTCAAATTTGTACCGAGCCATAAATAATTTTATAACTTACACATATAACTTATATGTTTTACTATTTTGTTACTTATTCGTTCATTTTTATATTTAACGACAAAAACAATATTTTTGATGTATATAATTACGAAACAGAAAAACAGATTGCTTTGGAATGTCTACAACGAACACTTTAAATTAATTTAAATTAAGGATGACCATTTAACTTATTTATCTTATTCCAAGGAAGGATTATTCAAATATCCCATAATATTAATTCGTTGTGTATATCTATACAAATTTAACATCTTGTATTTGCGTATTTTATGAAATATTGACTGACAATATTGGTAAATCCGTGCGAGTAATTCATTCTCATTTTTTTTGTCCATAATAGTTTTTCATAATTGTTTTATAATGTAATTTTATTTTATGATAATGGTCTAAATAAAAATTTGGTAACCAATTATTTACATCTAGGATGGTTTTAATTTATTTATTCACGAATAATATATAATACACGAAAAACAACTAGAAAAAAATACCCCATGTGAGTAAAAGTGACAACGGAAACAATGCAAGACGCAAGTAACGACGGGTTCAATGTTGCGGCCTATCCATTTGGTCGACAATTATTGTAATATATTATTATGTTATTAGTTATTACTTATTACTCAATACTCATAGAAGTTATTTGTCATATACTTCAGTTACACTCTGTATATATTATTAAATATAATATTATGCTATTTTGATTAGTAGCTTAATTTTACATTGTCGACGAGTTGCTGCATAGATACATACCTATATAATATCATTGTAGAAACTATAAATATATATGCTTATAACATTATAACTTATATAAATAATATTTTTATCTTCTAGATTTAATTAAATTCTATTTATAATAGACGATAACATTCAGTATAATAAATATATATATTAGTATCAAATTAATAACTAAACGGTTTTACCCAGAATTCATGACCTTGTAGGCCAACGGATATATTATTATTATAACATAGAACGTTTATTTTTAGTTGATTAATGATTTCCCATTAAAAGGACACTAATGTCTTATACACTATACCCGCATGTCAGAGACAACAAAGGAAGGTAATATACGCCTAACATGGTTAAAAACTGTTTTGCGAGGGACAAACTTTACTCCCTCGATATTTATATCAAAATTACCAAAATTTTAAATCGCATTGAGAAGAATTTTTGTAAGAAAACTCGAGAGTACCATTTCTTCACCAAACGTTTCGGTTTGGGCTCTTCTAAGGCGCATTCCCGAAGTCGGGGGCCTTTGAACACCCCTCCTAGATGTATTTTTGAAAATGTTTAATTTTTGTACGATGTTTCTGAAACTCGGGAATTAGATAGTTTGAGGTCGGTGATCAAATTTGGCGTCTTGTGTCGAGACCGTAGGAGCCGTTTTTCCCAGTATTTACTATTTTCAATTTTAAAGTTCAAAATTTACATTTTTTTCAGTTTTTTTGGAATGGACACTAAGATTTGGGCGCAACAAACCGTTTTTGTAATTGAATATTATAGATGACTTTGCGCCTAATCGATGGGTTCCGAGATCGACGTTATGCGACTTGTGGTTCGGGAGTTATGATTTTTCGTATGTTTTTAAACATAGAAAATTACGTAGTAACGTGTTTTTTGGATTTTTAATTTTCGATCGATCACTATAAAACTCCAGATTTGGGTATTTTAACGTACGACAATTCAAAAAGGGTCTATGGTCGAAGTACGTACGACCATTATTTCACCCGTAGTCTGAGAAGCAAAAAGTTGAATAATACATAAAGTTATTTTTCGTATACCTAACCATGCGTTTCCTTATGGTATACATCTGTTTAATGTTTTAAGTAATAATTATTTTGAACTTTTTGTTTATATGCCACTTAAACAACACGTTTTCGTAACATCTAAATTTAAAACTTACAAAGTACCCTACGGGGATCAATTTTACCTCTTATGATTTTTGTCCTATTTATGACGGTTTTCCCGGGAAACAGCTGGAAAACGCGATTTTCCGAATTACGAAATTAACAATTTTCCCGGTAAACCGATGGCCAAACGAACATTTTGCATAGAGCTCGATTTGTTCTCCGAGAGATTCTACACTAGGATCAGTTTTTCATTTTTCCAAAAAGTCATTATTTTAAACTTTTATTTTTTAAAAGCCATTTGAGGTATACGATGTTTTTAAAAAACCTAAATAACACGTTTTCATAAATTCTTAACTATAGAACTTATGAAGTCCCCTACAAAGAAAAATTTAATCTCTTTTGATTTTCTTCCTATCTCTCGCGGTTTTCCCGGGAAACAGCTGGGAAACGTAATTTTCCAAATTGCGAATTATTAGTTTCCACGGTAAACCGATGGCAGAACGAACATATTGCATAGAAGTCGATTTGTTCTCCGAGGGAATTTACACAAGGAACAGTTAATTATTTTTTTAAAAAGTCATTATTTAAAACTTTAATTACCTATTTAAAAAAATACTAAACTCCGACATCGTATAAATCGCGTATTTCTATAATTGTGGCCGTCCTTTCGTAAGGTGCCGCCGTTTTCACGAGACGACTCACCGCCATCTGATTGCATATTCGAATTCTCCGTGTTATAACGAAAATTTGCATACTACTTAGAAAGTGGCGACAGACTCGTAAGTATTTTAAAAAAATTCTCAAAAAATGTACAATAGTCGCGTTCTTCGATGCGTGGTGTTCCTGGTCTATGGGGAGGTCCCTACGTTTTCGCGAGACGACTCACCGCCATCTGATTGCATATTCAAATTCTACGTGTTATAACGAAAATTTGCATACTACTTAGAAAGTGGCGACGGACTCGTAAGTATTTAAAAAAATTTTTTAAAAAATGTACAATAGTCGCGTATTTCGATGCGTGGTGCTTCCGGTATATGGTGAGCTCCCGACGTTTTCGCGAGACGACTAACCGCCATCTGATTGCATATTCAAATTCTCCGTGTTATAACGAAAATTTGCATACTACTTAGAAAGTGGCGACGAACTCGTAAGTATTTTTTATTATTTTTTTTTAATTGATGTTTGGTATTTTGTTAGTGGATGGTTTTTCTGAAATCGTGCGCCATCTGTTGGTTTATGACTATTTTGTAATTTTTTTTGATTTTAGACTAGTTTGGGAACCTTGTATACGCTTATCAAATATTGCTAGCGGAACATACGTCAAGTTAGAGCAAATTATGTTTTTAAATAATTGTATTAAATAATAATAATTGTTACGTCCTAGCAAAACACGAATTGCTCGATTTAATCAATCTCGATTGGAACGGAGGGCTATAAAAATTCCGAAAATAATTTTGCTGACAGTATTTCAGCCGAAAATATTTTAGCCGACAATTATTTAGACCGAATAATATTTTGCCCGAAAATATTTTACCAGAAATTATTTCAGCCGAATAATATCTTAGACGACAGTATTTGATCCGGAAATTATTTAACCGACAATATTTCATTCGACAATTAATATTACGACCGAACGTATTTAAGCCGACAAATCACAAGATTGTTTTAAAAATTCAAAAAAGAAGCATATTTATTTTATTTTTTAAAAAAGCACGACTAAAAATTAACATGAACTAGTTATAAAATGAATAAAAAAATTTGAAATATTAATTTTTAATTTAAAGAATAATTATTTAATATTTACCACATTGTACTTCCCTAGATTTTCAGTAGTGAAACTGGCTCTATTGTCCGACAAAATATTTGTATACATAGAAAAAGAACTCTACATCCACTGGAGTGATCGGTGCATACTTCATACCATTATACCAAAGGTTGAAATTATTACATTAAATTATAAATTTTGAAACGATCGATATCGAGGTTGTAGCCTGTAGGTATACTGACCGTATGTATAGGTACTGTAGGCTATAGTATTATGTAAATCGACAATCTATACGTTTAATACATTTATAATAAACAAGCCTTTGTGGCTCGGCGCGGTGCAGTGGCTGAAATTAATCACGCATTGTGATTAAGAGTAAGCAACGGCCGCTGCCACTAGTACTTGGATGGGTGACCACCTGGGTACGTAGTGCGCAAAAACCTTGCCACACATACACGTGTTCCTAACCGACCGTACCAACCGTAACACAACCTATCCAACCAACCCTTACCCCTACCACAGTTCATAACCCCTACAACAGCTAATGGCCTTAGTCGCCGAAGCTTAAGTTCAATAAAAAAAAAAAAAAATAAACAAGCCGATAACGAAAACAATAATATTATTATCTAGCATAAGCATTTCGTCCGCATTCTGGGTTTTACATTTCTTATTAGGTAATTCATTTGTTTTTTTACAATAACATAATAAACGTATAAAAAATCCACAACTGGAATAATTAAAAAAAAGCAAAAAAAATTGGTTTATTAATTATTTGGAATCAAGAATGGCGTGAAACGAATTTATGTATAAAAATGATATCTATATCTCATATATAAAAAAAAAATGCATATTCTTTAAAATTCGAGTACTAATTTTTATAACATGGTCATAGTAGGTGCATAAACCTTATAATTATAACTATTTATAAGTTTATAACATATAACATATTAAATAATGAATCATTTATTTATTTATTTATCATTTACAAGAAAAACTGTAGCCTTCTAGGTTTTTTTAGCCATTTTGTCAATAATTTCTTTAACATCCAATCTTATATTGTTATGAATGTAAAGCTTTGTAAGCCCATTAAATTTGCTTAATCTGGACTAAAATTAAAATAATATTCAAAATTTAAACAATTAATAAATACAACAAATATTAATTCATTAGTGAATACTGAATAGGGAATATTGAATATTTACCTCCTTCATAGAATTTCTTAAATATGTTTTTAATATTTTCATACAGGCAACAAGTTAATGCAGTGACATAAACTAAAAAAAAGGTCAAGGGGGAGATAGGTATATCTTCTTCATCTCCTCGCGTCAGTGGCGGATTTTCAAAATTTTTCTGGGGGGGGTTCTAAAAAATAATATGTATTTCAAATGTATTATTTTTATTTTTATAAAAACAAACGTGTTATATTATATTATGTTTATGCAGTATATATACTATATTAAAAAAAAAATTATAAAAATAAATATTAAAAAATGTAAAAAATTATATTCTAAAATTCAAAAATTTACAAAATAAATTCTAATCTTCTTTTGGTTTTGCCTAGTTCTGCCAAGACTGCGTCAACTGTTAAGCATTGCTCATCCCTATGAATCGACATCATTGCTAAGCCGTTTAGTCTAGCCTGAAATCAAAATATTTTTTTATTGATGTATTTTGCATAATATTTGATTATTTATTCTTACCTCGGTCATAGAATTTCGTAGATATGTTTTGATTCTTTTCAAATTTGAAAAGGAGCGCTCATTTGATGCAGTGGAAACTGGTATAGTAGCAAGAATCTGAAGGAGTTTGAAGACACTGGGGTAGGGCTGTTCGATTGTCATAAAATATAATCAATTGTCAGAAGTATTAAATAATCGAAATTTTCGATTAATCGAAGATTTTCATCAAGGAGTGCTCGATTGTTAAAATAGTCAAAGACCTATCGATTAATCGATTAATCTATTAAAACAATCGATTAATCGATTAACGGTTTAACTGGTTTAAGTATAGCCATA
>NW_026083456.1:0-24165 GCF_020184175.1 Aphis gossypii
CATTTAAATTGTTCAAGCTAGTTGTCAGTAGTCGAAACTTGTAAGTATAATAATTTTAAATTCATTATTTTTTTTTTTATTATACATTTTGTAAAATGTCTCTTTTTGCGGGTGAATAGAAACATCATGGGCCGTATTAGAAAAAGAGATCCAAGAGCCAACAAATATCAGATTCCCAATCCAAATGATTTAGAATCGGCCATTCGTTGCATAAAGGCACGACAAATGACCTACAGAGAAGCTAGTGAAGTATATGGTATACATTATTCAGTACTTTTTCGCCATGTCAAAAATCCGGACATGAAGGCACAAGGTGGACAAACTGCACTTTCCATTAAAGAAGAAAATCATATAGTATCATGCCTGTCTCTTTGTGCAGAATGGGGCTATCCATTGGACAGGTATGATATTAGAATGGTTGTGAAAGGATACCTGGATCGACGTGGTAAGAAGGTGAGGCAATTCAAAAAAAACAATATGCCTGGAAAGGATTGGGCAAATGGTTTTCTGACTAGGCACAAAACAAAACTTGCTCTCAGATTATGTCAAAATATAAAACGTTCCAGGGCAGCTATTACTAGAGAAACATTGAATAATTACTTTGACAACCTGGAAATCTCTTTAGAGGGTATTCCTCCTAGTCATATTGTTAACTACGATGAAACCAATTTAACCGATGACCCGGGTAGACGTAAAGTAATTACAAAGCGTGGATCGAAATATCCTGAACGTGTTATGAATAACAGTAAAGCTTCAACTTTAGTAATGTTCGCTGCTGCAGCTGATGGAGTACTCCTACCACCATATGTTGTATATAGATCAAAACATATAAGTGATACATGGAGAATTGGTGGTCCTAAACATACCCGTTTTAATCGTTCTAAATCTGGTTGGTTCGACAGCTTCTGTTTTGACGATTGGATAAAAACAATTGCTATTCCATATTTATCTAAACTTTCTGGGACAAAAATATTGATTGGAGATAATTTGTCAAGTCATCTTTCCACTGAATCAATTAAAATTTGCCAAAAATATAATATTAAGTTTGTATTCCTACCTACCAATTCCACGCATCTAACTCAACCACTTGATGTGGCCTTTTTTAGACCACTGAAAATGCATTGGAGAAGTATTTTAGAAAATTGGAAAAAAACTGATGGTGCTCATGAAATATCTATTCCTAAGGATCGTTTTCCTATGTTATTGAAACGACTTATACTAAAACTTAATGAAAATGGTGTAAATAATATAAAAGCTGGTTTTAATAAATGTGGTATTGTTCCATTTAACAGAGACAGAGTCCTAACTATGTTGCCGTATGATAGCTGTGATGTTAATCAAAGTGGAGATAGCATAAACAATTCAGTTTTAGAGTTCTTAAAAAGTATGAGGTCAAGTAACAGTACACCAAGAAAAACCAAAAAAAGATTACAGGTAGAACCAGGGAAAAGTGTTGAAACTGTATCAGATACTGATACTGACTCAGAACTAAGAACAGAATTACCTAATGAAAGTTCATCAGATGCAGACGAACCTTAAATGTCATTAAGTAATGTTCTCCATACTAATTTAGAACCTCAGGTAGTGAAACATGGGATAACATTTAAAAATATAATCCCTATAGACAAAGAAATTAAAGTAAACGTTGATGACTGGGTATTAGTATCTTTTAAACTTGAGAATATCAAGCAATCAATTAGTAAAGATATGGTATACATGTATTACATTGGACAAATCATTAAACAATTAGATGGATCTACATATGTAGGTACATTTTTAAGAAGAAAGACCACAAAACTTTTTAAAGGCTTTGTGTATGGGTTTCCAAATGTTAAAGACATTTGTGAGTTTGATAGATCCCAAATTATTGGAAAAATGCAAAAACCAGTACCATATTGTAGAGGGTTTTTCAAGTTCACATTTAACTATAACTCCATCTAGTCTTCTAACCATTTACATTTAACAATTAATAGTTGAAAGTATTAACTAGATATTATGTTTGTTGCCTAGGTAATGTATAATATAAAAAAAGTAAATCCAAAGACTTGAAATTAAGAGACTGAAATGTTAATTTTATTTTTATTTTTTCATATGATGTATTTATATACATTTTGTTACATTTACATTTACCCATGTTAATTATAAGAGTTATGTTTATGTTTTTAACCTAATATTATAAAATAAGTTAACCTAATATTATAAAATAAGTTAATCCAAATACTGGAAAGTAAAAGACTAAAATGTTAATTTTATTTTTATTTTTATTTATTCATATGATTTATGACTAAAATGTTATGACAAGGTGTTATTTTTATTTTGTTTTCTTAATATTTATTGATACAGTTAGTAAATGTTGTTGTATTTTAATAAAAAAAAAAAAGTTTAATGGTAAAAGTTGTGTATAATTTTTTAAAAATATCAATAATTGTTTCTATTCAACAACCTGATGATATAATAGAAAAATGTATGAAAAACTCTTAAATATTTCTATTGTCACCAACTGTCGGGTCAATAGAAACAGAGCACTTAAAAAAATATATAAAATTATTTATTGAAACTAAACATTTTTTGAATCGCCAGGTTTAAAGTACTCGGCAAGACCAGTATTTTGATGTACTAATCAATTTTGTAGCTCAAATAGATACGTTTTTATGATACTTCAAAGTTCAAAAGTGTTTCTATTCACCCGGTTTTACGGTGCCGATAATTTTATTATATTCATGTCCGCGCCGCTATCGATTAAAAATTTGTGTTCATTTCCTACGAAATCGGTCGACCTACATAAAATATGCTCCGCATGAATCGGTGTAATTACGCGTACATTATTTTTGATATCACCGACTGTTCGGTTATCTGACCCTGAGCGTTCGCCTGAACTACCGGATGGCTCCCCCTCGGTTAGTTTCTTAAGCTTCCTACACTCGTTGGTCTCATGATTATTTTTCTTACAAAATTTACAATATTTTACTTGACCAGTATATTCTTTCTTAACATCGGTCTTTTTTGTAATATATTGTTCAGGTGTTTTACATTCATTCGCGTAAAGACCCATTTTAACACAACGGAAACATTTAATTTTACTTTTATCAATTTTTTCTCCCGTTTTACTAGATTTCCCTTTGAAATGGTTTTTATTATTACTTTCGTTTACTCTTGAGGCTTCCCCTCCTATACCGAAAGTTTTTTCCTGTTCAATACCTATTAATATGGCCTCTTCAAAACTAGTAATATTACGCGCTAGTAAAATTATTTGAATGGCCTGCGACACGCCGAAAATAAAAACGCTGAGCGCGTGCGACTGTACCGTTTGAGCGATTATCTTTGCTTCATTGTTAGTCTTTCCTACAGTTAATGCGTGTGTTAATTCATGGTAGGTTTTCTCTATGCGTTGTGCGAAATCTTTTACCATTTCCTTTGGACCCTGTCTCATCGAACTTAATTGTGCTTGCAAGTACTGCACAGAGTGTGATGTCCCAAATATAGTCCTAAGATGTGCCTTAAGTTCCTCCCAAGATGTAATTTCCCTGTATCTAACCGCGTCAAAAGCTTTACCTTTTAACTGGGTAAGTACTGCGTCTAAAATATCGGATTTAATTGCGTCGGGAATTTTTGAAAATACAAAATCGCATCGGGCAATGAATGATGCTAGATCAGTTTCATTTCCGTCTGTAAATTCCATAATAAATGTCAAGGCTGTAATAAAATCTAAGTGACTTGCCATATTTGTTGTCTCCCCTCTAAATGTTCGGTTAAGGTCTATTGAATCACTCGTCGATACTTTCGGTACTCAACGTATCGGTTAAACCAGAATCTATTGATACCGGTGCTATTAAGGCTGGGTCCGTTTCACTTGAACCCTTACTCCTCAAATACATTTACTGAGTATAACCCTCAATCTTTTCCTACAGATTTGAGAGTATAAGATAATAAAAATAACTTACACTTTGCCCATCTCTGTTTCGGAAGATGAAAAAATGCGCCCCTGTTTACGCTCTGCTGGCGAGGTTGCGTTGTTCCGTGAATTTGGTTCCTTGAGCTGCCAAGCTGACTGAAAAGACCGCGTCCTTGAACTGCCCTGTTCTGACTGCTGATCCCTCTTGATAACTCGTGCTGTCCCGTAGAACGTGGTTCGTCGGTGGGTCTCAAGTTACTTAAAATTTTTGGTATAATTTTGTTTCACTTGATTGAGATGACCCCACACCTCACACCAAATTTGTGTAGTGATCGCTGTGCAGGACACTGCGACTACGTACCAATTAATTATTTAAACGACGTAGCACGTTCCGTGGTTGAGCTTGAGTTGTTGTGAGAAAGGTAGATGTTGTAAATTGAAACACTTGTTGTTTTAATTGAAATAAAGTAAATGTTTTATTAAGTTTGAACAAATGAAATATTAAACAATGACATAAAACAAAAGTAAAATAGCTTACTGCTATGTAAAATTACAAGTAATGGGGAATGACCGTAAACTCGCGGCGATGTGGCTGTGATTAAGTCCACGACGAGCAATAGTCTTACACTGGAGTTAACTACCTTCTGCATAATACTAAGTCCTCTACTCGTATTTATATGAGTTCTCAATGACGTACAGGGGACTAGTATTATTAATCATTTTAATTAAATCTATTTTAGAGTGGTATTATATTATCATGGTGATTTACATAATTATGGAATCAATCATGTTGTTTCCGCTGATTGTGGCTTAAACTTACTATTTGCGGAAAACACGTATCTCCGGTGATATTTGCCCTACGTAAGTATCACCAGGTGTTTCCGCTGAGTTAACATTAATCAATCGACGGAAAGAACATGTCTTTCTGATCTCTGGCCTATTGCTTATAATGCAGGTGTATTACTTAAATTAATACACATTTTCTACATGATTTAATAATATAACCTAATATAATATAATATAATATAGTACAACACAATGCAGGTGCATTGGATTTACTACATCTGGAATCAAGCAAGGGTGCCCACTGGGCAGCCTCTTATTCATAATGGCCATCGACCCGGTGGTGACGCTGTTACAAGGCGCGTCTACCGACCACCGGGTACTTGCTTTTGCCGATGACCTTTGCTTGATCGCCGACAGCCCGGAGGAGCTCCAGTTGTCCATCGACGCGGCATACATTAGCCTGGGCATGCTGGGGCTCAGTTTCAATGCGGCCAAGTGCGCGTTGCTTCACTTATCGGGGCGCCGGCCGGTGGGCGTCTGGAACACACGATTCAACTTCAACGGCTCCCCGCTTCGCCCGCTCGCCGAGGGTGAAACCGCGACATTTTTGGGCGCCCAGGTTGGATGCAATGTCGTCCCACCGTTATCCACCCTCGCAGAAATAATTGATATTGGCCTACGCATAGCGAGGAGCAAGCTGGCCCCGTGGGAGAGGATGGGCGCGCTGAAGACATTTTTCTACCCATCGACCGTCCACCTGCAGCGTTTAGGGACATTCCCGAAGACGGATTGGGCTAAAGTAGATAGCATTTTAAGACCGGAGATTAAGGCAACTTTGTATTTACCACAGGAGGCGTCGGCGAGTATATTTACGGGTCCACCAAGCGAGGGTGCTGTGGTGTCAGGCTGCTTGCGGAGAACGCCGACATCGCCGCAGTGGATAGCGCCTTCAAGTTGATCACTTCCTCGGATCAACGAGTTGCAGCGGAAGCGGCCGACCATGTCGAGGAGGTCACCAGACGGAGGATACAGAAGGATCCGTCTGTCCAGGAGGTCCCGTCATACCTGACCGGGGAGGATGAAAGCGTTTTCCGGGCGGTGAGGGGCACGGAAGTCAGTAGTGTGTGGTCAAGGGCGCAGAACGCATCCAAGCGACTTAGTGTCGGTTGGTCTCTTAGTGGTGCCCCCTCGATCACACACGAAGGTACGGTTTTGGTGAGTAAGCACAGGAGGGCGGTCATGAG
This sequence comes from Aphis gossypii, assembly GCF_020184175.1. Lineage (NCBI taxonomy): Eukaryota > Metazoa > Arthropoda > Insecta > Hemiptera > Aphididae > Aphis > Aphis gossypii. Next base: position 5,923 of record NW_026083456.1, read on the forward strand.
GACCATAAGGAACACACTCCGGCTCAACCGAAGCGATGCCCTGATCGCAAAACCTGATCAGGGCAGAGCCGTTGAGTGTGTTGCCGCCCACCCTGCCTCCTCCCACTTCTTGAGTTATGGCGACTTCACGAGGTTCGCCGACTGGCGTTTTGTCCATCGGGCGAGGCTGAACCTCGTGCCGTTGAATGGCTCCTCGTCATGGAGAGCCGGTGACCGCAGGTGTAGACGATGTGGGTACATTACAGAAAGCTTATCCCATGTCGTCGATCATTGTATGCGGTACACCGCGCTATACATGGCGAGGCATAACGCCATAGTCGCCAGAATCAAGAAGGCAGCGTCCACAAGGTTTGAGGTCCTCTCCGAGAATCAGGTCATGGGTAACCAGGGCCTGAGACCGGATCTAGTTCTGAAGAAGGGCCCAAACATTTACATTGTGGACGTCACCGTACCGTTCGACAACCGCCTTGAAGCCTTCAGAGCAGCGGCAACGGAGAAGAAAGTGAAGTATGAACAGTTGAGAGTCGAGATGGCGGACCAGTATGGCTGTGCAGCATCAGTAGTTCCGATGATCGTGGGTGCTCTTGGCTCATGGGATCCTAACAACGATCCATTCATGCGTGTGCTGTGTAGCCGGTCATATGCGGCGCTGATGAGGAGGCTATGTGTCAGCGACACGATTGCCGCAAGCCGGGACATCTATATTGAACACCTGTCTGGGGTCCGGCAGGTGAGGGGTTGAGGTGTTCCTCCCCGTGATCACGCCCTCGTGCTGAGCCAGCCTCCGGAAATTGCACAAATTACCCGGAGGTAGAAGGTGAGGTCTAGGTTGTGTTCAACAAAGTGGCGAAACACACTTTAGCCCATAGTAGCAGGTACCTACTAAAACTACCCGTAGCGCAATCTACGTAAAAAATACGCGCGGTGGTGGCACACCTAAAAAGCGGAGTCCCTCGGCCCCAGGTTGGGCCCATACTCTGCCTGCCATAACGTGGTGCAATACACGTAAAACATACGGCGCAATAACTCAATTCCTAGTAAATACACACACCCACTGTGCGAGTCTCGGCCGCTGCCTTTAGCACACGGTCATGAGCAGGAGGGTGACACGTCAAACGGCAACAGTAGGTTATACCGGATCAAGCCAAATCCCCGGGACGTCCACCAGGAACGATGCCGAGCCAGCGCCGACCACCACGAACACGGGACCACACATCACAGCCACAGCACCACAAAGAAGGACGTGCAGCCAGCCGTTAACCTGCCAAACCGGACCGGGCAGAGTCGCCGGCCCTTCTCCCCAAAACGCCAAGGGCACTTCGGTCGCGAGGAAGCAACCACAAATAAACGGCGACACGCTAACATACTTCTTCCCTCCTCCGGCCACGATCACCTGCCCTCATGGTGACTGTTCAGCTAAATTTAGAGCCGAGGTATGGACCAGTGCCAAGCAGTCGCTTGGCAGACACCTGTTATCAATGCACCTGGTGCCGACCACAACGGTGGTGAAATGCACCGGCTGCGACGCAACGCTGGGGGTCAGACCGGGCAGTCACAAATGCACTGTGGCAATTGCTAATGATGGAGGTGCAGCTGACAGGTTCGTCTGTACCATGATTGATTGCACACGCACTTACCCATCAAAGCAGGGCCTAGCTAATCACATGCGCAGCCACCAGCTACGGGCTGCAACGGATATGGCAAATGTACCTCTACCACAACCAGCAACTAGGCAGCGGCTCAGAGCAAACCCTGCCCCAAGAGTAGCCAGAGGAGGTGACGCTATCAGACCCATCAGCCCCAGAGCAGCGCCCGCTTCGCCTGAGAACATGTACTCGAGCCCCGAACATAGTATGACCTCTGTAGACACCACCATGAATAGCCTGTCATATATTACATCGGATACCAACACCACAGGATCGTCAGCAACTCCCTCAACGACCGCCTCCTCGGGACTTCTTCCAGCCGGCGTGGAAGATACTTTCACATCTGAGAACAACGACCCTGGTAACCCAGAATTAGACCACATGGTGGATAATACAGCCGCCCCAATCCCAGATCATGAGGAGCCCCTCGTCACAACTAACACCGACGATGACGATGACATCTCTCTAGTGTCGGACGGTTCCACCATTGAGGACGACGACCACGCTGACATCGAGGTTGATCTGGTCGAAGACGAAGCTGACATATCGAGACCTGGCAACGAGGACCTGGACACCATTCTTTCTCCGGATGATACGACTCCAATCCATGCCTTCCTTTTCGACGCCCGCGTGATTTCCAGAGCACCAGTGAATGACAACACCTGGGCTTCTTTCTGCTCGCTCCTCGATGACATCACGATCGAGGCAGCTAAGATTGTGAAGCTACCATCAAGAGAGGCCACCCAGTTAACTAAACGCGCACCATTCGACCCTGAGGACGCGCAGAAAATACAAAAAATATATAGACGTAACAGACGACAAGCAGTTAGATTGATTTTGGCTGGCGAGAGCCTGAAGTGGGACATACCAGTGGAAAGAGCGGAGCAGCATTTTAAGGAGTCATGGGGCCCCTCGTCTTGCGACCCAACCATCTACCCACAACACGACCTCAAGCCAGTGCATCTCCTCCCGTTAGAGGCACAGGAAGTTTGCAAACGGCTGCGCAAGTTTGAAAACACGTCGCCGGGGGATGATGGGCTGACTTATGTACACTGGAAAAGACTCGACCCCTCTTGTAGCCTCCTTGCCGTGCTCTTAAACACATGTCTAAAACACCACAGGATACCGGAATCTTGGAAAACTACCACAACAATATTGATCCACAAGAAAGGCGACCAAGATGTAATATCAAACTGGAGACCGATTGCCCTCTGCCGCACTCTGTACAAATTATACACGGGCTGTCTTGCCAGCAGAGTGACACAATGGTTGGTATTCAAGGAAGTCATAAGTCATTGCCAGAAAGGCTTCCTTCCGGCAAACGGCGCCTTCGAGCATGTCTACACACTCCAGCAACGCCTCGAGATCGCGCGCACTCTAAAAGGAGACTATTGTGTCGTATGGCTGGATGTTTCAAACGCGTTTGGTGAGGTCCCGCATGACGCATTGATCACGGCCATTTTGAGCAGCGGTGTGGGAGATGGCCTACTGCAGATTGTCGAGGATATGTACACCGGTACTTCATCCAAGGTGACAACGTCCAGTGTCACGACAAATAGTATACCCGTCAGGTCTGGGATAAGACAGGGGTGCCCTCTCAGCGGCCTGTTGTTTATTTTAGCGATCGACCCGGTGGTCAGGACCCTCCAAGACGGCTCTGAGGAGCACAGTGTGCTCGCCTTTGCCGATGATCTATGCCTGCTTGAGGACAACCCGGAAGACTTACAGGCTAAAATCAACACCACGGACGCCGAGCTAAAGAGACTCGGGCTCAAAATTAACCCCGGCAAATGTGCCTAGTTACACATGTCGGGAAAAACACCGGTTGGAGTCCATCAGTCAACAGTCAAAATAAGGGAGCATTACATTGAACCGCTACAGGGAGGTGAGGCTGCATCATTCCTAGGTGCACAAGTGGGCTTCAACATCGTTCCTAACATGGCGCCCCTTAAACAGATATCGGACATCGGGCTTGCCATTATGCGCAGCAAGTTGGCACCATGACAAAGTCTTGGCGCATAAAAGACCTTCTTTTTCCCATCAACGGTTCATTTAATGAGATTGGGAACCTTTCAGAAGACTACATGGGAAAATATCGACAAAATTATAAGACCTGAAGTTAAAACAACACTATATGTCCCGCAAGAAGCCGCAGACGATTACTTGTATGGCAGTACCGATAGGGGGTGCTGTGGGATTAGGCTGTTAGCGGAAGACTCGGATATAGCGGCCGTTGATAGCGCTTTCAAATTACTATCTACTCCCGATATACGAGTGGCCACGGATGCCAGAAGCCATGTGTTCACAACCACGCAGAACCGAATTGGTAAACCTCCGTCGACCGAAGAGGTCGAACAATAACTTACGGGAGAAGAGGGGGGCCAGTTCGGCTCAACCAGGGGAACCGGTGATAGAGGAGTGTGGTCCCGAGCAAGGATGGCCTCAAAACGCATGAAGGTTCTGTGGGATCTAGAGAACGGCTCAGTAAAAATTACCCATCGAGATACCACCCTGACCCTCAAACACAGGCGGGCGGTGATGCGTTCGTTGCGAAACGACCTCCGCCTGGGCAGAAGCTCGGACCTCATTGCAAAACCAGATCAAGGCAGAGCAGTGGAATGCGCAGCAGCACATCTGGCTTCTACACATTTTCTGCGCAATAGTGACTATATCAGATTTGCTGATTGGAGATTTATACACCGAGCTAGACTAAACCTTGTACCATTGAATGGCTCCGCTTCTTGGAGGTCTGCTGGAGACCGCCGGTGTCGACGATGTGGCTACATTACAGAAAGCCTCACCCACGTCGTCGACCACTGCATGCGGTATACCAGCCTCTACCTGGCACGCCACAACTCGGTGGCCACAAGGTTAAAAAAGGCAGCGTAAAGTAGGTGCGAGATTTTATTTGAGTACCAGGTGTGCGGCAGTGGCGGACTCCGCCCTGATCTAGTCATCAAAAAGGGCAAGAAGATATACATCATAGACGTGTCCATACCTTTCGACAATCGGATCAATGCCTTCAAAGCCTCTGCAGACGAACGGTTAGAAAGATACAAACAGACGAGCGAAGAAATGATGAGAAAGCTTTGCGTCAGTGAGGTGATCGGGTTTTCAAGGGACATATACATCCAGCACCTCACCGATATTCCTCAGAGGGTTCTGCAAGCATAAGCAACTGGTTTATATATACTTTATTATTATATTACTATATTATAATTAAAATTTACCTATATATCCCTACACAATTATGTATCCCCCCTCAACTGTAATACCCCCTTATACTTGTTAGTCACCATAAAATATTCTACAAATAAAAATCTGTTCTTATCAGCTTAACTAGCGTTGAGTCATTTTTCGGTGAGTGCAAACCCCGAACTTTACACGATTCTGTTCTGCGGCCTGAAACAGCAGATCCCGCATAACATATGCTTTGATCGATCAACCGGTAACTAGTATAACTCGATTTGTGAATTTTTACGGGTTTGTGTATTTGTGTATTTGTATATTTGTGTTTATTGTATTGCGCGTCGAACCCGACCTTTTCCTCGATAGGCTTTGGTATCCGTACCACGCCTTCGTGCTGAGCCAGCCTCCGGAAATTGAATAAATTACCCGAACGTAGAAGGTGAGGTCTAGGTTGTGTTCGACAAGTGGTGAAACACACTCTAACCATAGTAGTAGGTATCTACTCAAACTACCCGTAGCGCAATCTACGTTAAAAATTCGTTTGGTGGTGGCACACCTAAGAAGCGGAGTCCCTCGGCCCCAAGTCGGGTCCATACTCTGCCTGCTAAAACGTGGTGCAATACACGAAAAACATACGGCGCAATACTTTAAATCACTAACAAATACACACACCCGCTATGTGAGTCTTGGCCGCTGACGTAAGCATGCAGTCATGAGCAGGAGGGTGATTCGTCAGTCGTCAGACGGCAACAGCAGAACATACCGAGTCGAGCCAAATCCCCGGGACGTCCACCAGGAACGATGCCGAGCCAGCGCCGACCACCACGAACACGGGACCACACATCACAGCCACAGCACCACAAAGAAGGACGTGCAGCCAGCCGTTAACCTGCCAAACCGGACCGGGCAGAGTCGCCGGCCCGTCTCCCCAGAACGTCGCGGGCACAACGGTCGTGAGGAAGCAACCGCAATTAAATGGCGACACGCTGATATACTTCTTCCCTCCACCGGCCACGATCACCTGCACTCATGTTGACTGTTCAGCGAAATTCAAAACTGAGGTTTGGACTAGTGCTAAGCAGTCGCTTGGCAGACACCTACTATCGATGCACTGCTGGGGGTCAGACCGGGCAGCCACAAATGTACTGTGGCAATCACTACTGCCGGAGATGCGGCCGACAGGTTCGCCTGCACCATGAACAATTGCACCCGCACCTGCCAATCAATTTAAAATAATAAAAAAAAAAATACTCACATTTCATATCAAATATTTCAAACTTAATCCATCACAAAAAGCTCTAACTGTTCTTTAAATATAATTTGAATTATTGAATAAAATAATTATAAAAAATTTAAAAAAAATTAAAACTGTTTTTTAATTTTTGTATGTGTGTAAATATGCAACAATCAATTTGCATAAGCTAAAAAATATTAACTTTTTATTTCAAATCTTTCAAACTAAAACTATAAACATACACAAATGTTTAAATGTTTTTAGGTGTTATATCAAAAATACAACAATCAAAACTTAGATACCTTGTAAAAATTCAAATAAACTTCCATTTTTCATTAATTCTGTAATAACATAAATTGGCTCTTTCATAATAATGCAATCAGCATAATATAATTGTGTAACTAACTTGGTATGACTGAACTTTTTTCATAGTTCTATAGTTATTTCATATTTTTTTAATTAATACGAAAAAATATTTTTTATGACGATAAATACCTAAAATAGGTTTTCAAAAAAATAAAAAACAAAACGCAAACAACAGTCATATCGGTTTGTTATATTTTTTTTGATTTTTTTTTTGTGGGGTTTCCGTGTCATTAAACCTTGGAAATAGTGAACATTGTATATAGATAATACATAATACATATATATTATATATAATATAATATATTACTTATAGATAATACACATAATAAGGAAATAACAATATATACTAATTTATAAATTGTTCATATGATTTATTTTAATTTATTATTTGATATTTCTAACAATACATTTTTCTCAAATTTCCTAATATTCGATTTTTGGAAGGGAGTCAATTTTTTGAGTGAATATTTTAACGGACAAATTTTATTGTCATTTACCTGAGGAGTGAATGTTCGAACGTCTTTAATTGGATATTTATGGTGTTTGACATTCTTGGAGTATGATAACCATGGTTCAGTTACCTTATGTACAATTACCATTAAGTTGGTTACGGCTCGCACTAGTCACGTCATAGTCACTAGTCACATGAACTCGTTCGTTTTTTTTAAGTATATTAATATTAAAGTATGTCTTTACATTTCAGAAGGCTAGTATCTATAATTTTATTAGAATACTCATCGCAACACAAACGTACAAGCATAAATGGTATAACATTAGAAGATTATGAAAATTTTTTACTTTCACTGAGAAAACCACGTGGTAATATAGCCGGGTGCGTAAGAGATATTTTGGAGGTACTTTGTGGTAACAGCAATGTTGATGATGCGGCAGAAAATCTAATAGTAACCTGGATAAGACGAATTCACATATTAACTTCGGTAAGTAAAGTTAGGTTGATCCCCTTACTGTACAGCTAAAGTTAACCATATTATTTTTTTCAGACCCTAATCGTCGAATCAAAGATGAATATCCGAGATCGCGCATTAGAATCGAAAAATGTGTACCCTAATTATAAAATTAAAATAAATTATTGGTATTTGCTTGGCGTCAAATTACAGCCAAAAAAAACCACTATAACAGAAATGAAATTAGTGATGGAAATGTATGGATATCCTAAAAATCCATCAGATGTGAAATGGTCATATATGGAGATAAATTTTAAAGGATTACCGTCCACTAGTGTAGAACGTAAGCTTAGTTGTATTACCAACACAAATCGTATGATTAAATGTAAAAAGTTAAGTAATAATGATGAAAGTGTATATGACTATCAAGGTTGCGTTGTAAGTATAATGAAAATAGATATTTATCAGTCAGGTATAAAATGTATGTAAAAATCAATATTAATACTTAAACATTATGTTTTATAGAAATCTGTGGTTGAAGGAAGTAAAATTCCTTTTAAAATTGGGACACCAGTGAATGTGACAGCTATTGGCTACCTGTACTATGCAGCTGTTGTAGAGTGTTGCGATGATAAATATGTTACTGTTAAATTCCCTTTCTCAAAAACCACAAAGCTACATAAATATCCAATAAAAGATGTAAAACCATTCAAGGAACAGGTAATTGGAAATAAATTGATTCCATTAAAATATAATTTGAAAAAACTAACACGCACCCAAAAACAAAATATTAAACAGTTTGAAGCAAACGTATTAAGAAAAATATCAAATTAAATCTACTCACATACTAAATTAAATTAAATTATATTAAAAAACAAAATTAAACTAAAACTGTGTTACTTTATTATATTCCAGGATTTAATGTCACCAGAAACGAAAAAAAAAATATATCTAAAGAAATTCTTGTTTTGGCCATACAACGATGGCAAAAAGATATTGATAAGTTCCAAAATAAATATAATAAATAGATATGAGTATTGAGCTTTTTTTTTTTAATATTAGCCCTTAAACGTGCATAAATATGTAAACCAGAATCTAAGCTATGATTTGTATATAAAACGATGCGGCGTGTAATTATCTATCAGAAATATATAAATTCATAGAGTTTGGTTGAGGAATATAGGTTTTCTACTACATATGGTCCGCAAAATTAAGAAATAACGTATTCGCAGCTATACGCAAACAGCATGGACGTTTTTCAAAAATCTATGAAATCCTAATTTCTTTAATATTGCACTTATTGACCTGATTTTTTTTTTAATTGTTCAGAATGGTATTCTTATTGATATTTTACTGTTGGAAAACTTCCATCAATCCTAAAACCGAATTAATGAGGTGAATTTAATTAGAAATAATTTTATTTGAATACAGAATTGTTTTGAATGATTTAAAATAAATTATATGTTTATACTTATGTTTATTTTCAATTTTGGGACTGATATACATCATACCCTTGTCATAATAGTTCCTTTGTGTAAAAAAATACTGTTGTATATGAGTATATTATGAGTATTTATGTGCAAAACATTGAGTAAATAATGCATATGGTGCAAAAATGCTAAGTACCAAAAAATGAAAAAAAATTAATAACTACTGCTCATATAAACATATTTGTGCACCAAATTAATAATAATAATAGAGTGGTGCTACTGAAAACTATTGAATCTGACGATTACAGTATTCAAAATCAACGTAACTTGGTTAGGAAGTACGAGAATCATGCCCTTAAATATATGAAGGATAGAAATGCAACAACTTGATAACATAAAAATAAAAATGAAGAAGCTTATTATGAGTTTTTAATATGTCTGTAAATATGCAACAATCAATTTGCGTTAGCATAAAAAATATTAACTTTTTATTTCAAATATTTCAAACTAAAACTGAGAAATAATAGATTAAAAAACTTACGTTACATTTTGATCACAAAAACCATAAGTCATCACATTTCATTATAAACATTAGTTTATTGTTATTAATCCTCTCTCAGCACAGGAACATATAAGCCTGTAGCAAAGTATTACTGAATAATACTGGATACTAACTCACTCAATATGGGAGAAAACTCGCAAAATGGGTCTCACCAACCCCCAAATTCTGTTTCATGGAAAAGGTACTCTACTATGACTTCTCAGGCGTTATCGTCCCCAGAAAATCAAAACATAGACATAAGTATGTCCAATACACCCGAAATCGAGTCGTCTGATCGTATGTTTTCACAGAGATTTCTGAGCTCAGTCCCCAGGTACCAACGCCCCACTTACGATGTAGTGGTCTCTCACGCCAAGTACTTCCTTAACTTTTATTATACAGCGGTTGCCTCAGATGAGTCTCTCGTTAACTCCATTTTATGCATGTGGTTCTTTATGAAAGTTATTGGACATTATCTGATACCAGATGACATGGTAGGGTCTACAATGATGCCAGCTGCTCCAGATACTCCGCTAAGAAATGAGAAACCTATCACTCCCTTTTTCTTGTCTCAGAAAGAAGCAGAGAATGGCCAGGATAGAGTCACAGAGTCTCAATATGAATTTATGGGAAAATTGATAATGGTAGGTGAAGAATTTGTACAACAGACATACCAATACATGCACGATAACCTAAATCATCCTGAATTCAGAGGGGCCCTCATTCACATATGTGGATTTCTGGCAGGGACATTATGCCGAGTAGTGGTAAAAGAACACGCATCTGTGGAAAAACATATTATTTGTATGTCCAAAGATCGATTTAATTCAGTCTTCTCATTGTCTCATGAGTTAGCATTATTTCCGCCCCCGAATACGAAAGTCTATGATAAGTGGGAATCTTCTTTTAAAAGGTTCTCTCCCTCTTCTAATATTCTTTTAGCAACATTAGTGGGAGCTTTCAAGTACGCCCCAGTGGAAGGTGTAGGCGACATCAGGGGGGCATTAAAGGCTATGTGTCTCTTAAGTCTTGGAGGTATAGGGTTAGGAGCGCTCAATTGGGCTCAGAAAGCTGCTGAAAGTGGCCGAATTTCACTATGCACTTTCCTATCTAGAGTTGCCGTGGTTAAATATCATGACATATGTCAACAAATATATAGTTTCTTACGTTATAATCATGATCTAGGGGACCAAGTCTTCATGTTCTGTAAACTGTTTCACGATGGAGCCTTCGTCTCTCTATCTACCAAAAATCAGCCTGAGTTCTCAATGACCTGTGCCGCCATTGCAATGAATTTAGAAATTGATTCACCTTTATGGCAAATCTGGCTCGAAGGACCAAAAAATGTATGCGCCCAACACTATGGGCCGAAGGACCACTCGGTACTGACCGAGAACAATGTAGGCCAATAATCGGCCATTTATATGCAACTCATTTTAACAAATCATTTATAATTTAATATTATATTTAATGTACAATAATATCTTATACCAATTGAAAAGGTTTCAAATGTATGAAATGAATAATTATTTTTTTATTAGAAAAATAAAAATGTCAACAGTATAGTTACACAAAATTTTAAATAAATGTAAATTTTTTTTATTTTAAAAATCTCATTTAAACGTATCATTTATAATGAAATATTCAATCTACAGTTCATTTGTATATTATTCATAGGAAATACGTTTCAAACGTGTAAGGTGAATACACAATTTTTAATTATCAAAATCAATATCTAAACAATATACTTAAACATAAAAATGAAAAATTATAATTTAAAAGCATTTTCATTTTTTAAATGACTTATATCAGTATATCAAGTTTGAGGTTATATCTTTTCTAATCCATTCTATTCTATTTCCATTGGTCATTGCTTCTAATGTTTGATATGAACACTGTGTTGTATGGTGATACCTAAACATAAATTGTATAGTATTAATACATGATTGTGGTTTAAATTTTGATTTTTCAAATTTTAAAAATCTCATATTAACATATCATTTAAATTGTAATATTATATTAGTGTCCATTAATATCTTATTTTAATGCTAAATGTTTCAAATGTGTGAGATGAATATTTTTTTTATTAGCAAAATAAAAATTTGTACAGTATACTTACACATAGTTTTGAATTATTATAAGGACTTTCAAGTCAAAAAATACTCATATCAACATATTAAGAATGAGGTAATATCATCTCTTATTTCGATTATATTTTGATTCCAATGGTTGTTGCTGCAAAATTGTTTGAGATGAATACTATGTTATACAGCAATAGTATATAGTTTTCACTAGAAAATTGCGATGAAATATGTAGAAACATTTAAATACTTTCTCAAGAATCTTAGTATATAATTATTATATTTTTAGTGATGGTATTTATTTAAAATCATAATATTTACCTGTCATTATCTATATCATTTATCAGTTTATCAGTAAATTATTTCGTCATGCCACGATTATAAAGAACAGGTTATGCGTAGGAAAGAATATTTTCGGTCAGATTTTGTTACAGTGGTGTAGTTCTTCAAACTGCCGAACGCTGCAAGTCATCCGTGTTACATATTATCATTTTCCTAAGCAAACCATGTTAAAACTAATTTTTTAATTAATAAATGAATTAACCTTTTGTTTAAATGTTAAGATTCGTATTCATAGGCAATTTATAGACTTGAATGTTTGGTGCTGTAGCGTACTTATTTTTATACTTTCCTTTTTTTATTTCGGCCCTTTGTTTCTAACAATGTATATAAACTTTGATGATAATAAATTATTTTTCATCAAACTAATCGAATTATTATATCGTTATTCTGTGTGGTACAAAGTAAATATAGTTTTAAAAAGTACCTATATTTTATATATTATATTTACACATACCAATTCAAGCCCTAATGTAGTGCCAAAACTATAGTTTATTTGATTAAATTAATTTGATCAAATCAACTCTACTTGTCAGAAGATGAATTGAAGGATCCAGAATGTTTGAACCTGAAAAAAACACAAATTAAATAGTAAAAGAATCAATAATTAAGTGAAAATTCTATCTGGAATTTTTATTATGTTTATTCATGCACAGTGAAGTCCATCAGATTAGTAATGAACCAAAGCATTCATTTTTTAATAAGGTAATATACTTTTTTTACTAGTAAACTTAATAAAGAAATAAGCAATAACATTTTTTTTTTAATACACGAAAGAAATATATAAAACTTATAGGTAAAGCATAAAATAACTGCAAAGCATATAAGCTGAATAAAAACATGTATCATAAATACATATATCAGTGGCGCCGAAGTCCATGTTAAGGTCGAGCTATTGCCCGACCTCTTTTTTGAAAAATGTGGCCTGTGGGCCACATTAAATTTACATCATAGTTTTTTTATAAGTATAAATGTAAATTTAGGTATCCCTATAAAATTGTATTATATTATGAATATAATATAACTAGCCACTAGGCAGTAGGTATTTAAAGCTGGTAACTAATTATTAGTAATAATTCAAACATTTAACATAGTATAATGTGTTTTATATAGCATAGCTGTTTTCTGGTTTAGGAAACATGAATATTTTGTATAACGATGTGTTATTATTTGGTTAATATATTTATATAAGAATAAGATAATTCGATATTGATATTGTCAACAAATATTACATCTATAGTCTATAAATAATAGTTAATATACTATATTTAATCGTGATTAATATCCATATATCCAGCACCCACGAACCGTCACACATTGCTCACTCTTTTTATCATTTTCAGGTTTTTTTTTTTTATTTCACATGACAAACTTTATTTTATTGATGTTTGAGTTATTTATAGAAAAAAGCCTAATGTAATTTTATGTGGGGATATTTTCATTGATGTTATTGTTATTTTATTGACTATTATGTGTGCGTCGTTCACATCGACTTTAAAAATTATATTAATAATATGTAATTTCGTTTACATACTCGTATTATTTTCGTTGTTATTTGTCACACAAGTCACAACTCACAAGCCTTTAGTTGTGTACAGTACTACAGTGTGCGCTGGAATATTGAAATATTTAATACCCGCTATATTTTTTTTTTTTAAAGAAGAGAAAAGAACAGGTAAGTCTGAATTAAGTTGCATGATTAATCAACAATCGTTAATAATTTATCTGCTTATAATAAACCATTCAAAATATTTTTCTGATACCTATTTCCCAAGTCATTGATATTATTACCGGCTGCATCCGAGTTCCGTCCTAAGAACCTTTTTTTATACCAATTCCGTCCCGGTTAAAAAAAATAGAATTAAAATAATTATAAATAATATGTACAGTACTGTTGTTATAAAATGTATACAAAAAACTATAGGTATTCATAATATTAGTACATCTTCATAATTTAATTATAATTAATCGTAATAATATAAATAATAAAATTCAATTAAAAATTCAATAAATATTAAATAGTCAAAGTTAAAGTCAAACAGGCATATTGTAATATAAAAATAAATATACTATTTATAAATAGTTAAAAATAAAAATATAATACATTTTTAAAATTTTGAAATTGGATTGAATTTAAAGGATATTAATTCTTTTACAAATTCCAATCGTGATATTTGACCAGAACTATATTTATACATTTTTTCTTTAATAAAATCTTCTTTAGCTAATATAGGGTTCCTTCGTTTCATAGTGCTTCTTAATTTTATGTAGGAGTCTTGTTGAATATATTTAAAGCTTCTATAAATTGATAAATATTTGGGTGGACATGATAAAACATTCCATTGAATTTAGAATGAAATGATTCACAATTATTTGTGGTACGGAAAGTACTATGAGAAAATTCAGCCCATATACGAGGTGGAAAAGTAGATTCAGGTGAAATATAATTATCGACCAAGTAATCTAGAAATAAGTCTACTTTTCTATCAACTGGTTTGATTCTCATCGTTTCAGACGCAAAAAAATCACCTACTTCATCTGGTGTTAAAAATGGCAATCCAAATATATATTTTAAAAATCTACCAATCTCAGAATTTTTATTCCTATAAAAAGTGGACAATGAAGTGGTCTTGAATTTTACGCCACCATGATTGACCTAAGTGAAATCGACATCCTCTTAAGTCTATTTCTGGCCAAACTGCATATACGGCATTATGTATAGCCTTTTCAAAATCCACATAAATAGTTTGCGGTGTAAATTTTAACTGGAGATTATCACATTCTGTTCTTAAAAATTTAAAAGCATTTTCATGTGTGTTTTTAGTTTTGTCTGGCAGTAAAAAAAAATACTAATGGAATATAACTATTTGAATCTTTTAATCCATAAATCGTAAAAAATTGTGTGAATTGTTTTGGGCAACATTTAAAGGTTCCATCAACATAAATAGTACGAATTTTACTTAAATGAGATAAGTTTGTATAACAAGTAAACATAATAATATGTGTAATTGGATCATTTATGATTAAAAAAATTTCGTCATTATTTGTATATATCGTCGTTTTTTTCAATAATTCATGAACGTCTTCAATGGATGTGGGCAATATTGATAAAATGGAAGACCTCGCACGATGGATATTTTTTTTAATTAAGTCTATATCCTTAGAGGTAATTGTATTAACATCATGATTAGAAAGTTCTTTATGAATAAGTTTCGCTGGTTTTTCACATATATCATTAACAGCTTTTCTTTTTAATTTATTATTAAGCTTTTGACGATTTAAATTAGTTTCTTCAGTTCTATCATGGCTGTGGTTTAAATTTTCAAAGACAATTTCTTTATTTTTTCCTAATTTAAAAAATTATTTTAAGTATCTATATGTCTTATTATTATAAAAACTTAATTATTATTAATTTAGCTATATTACCAATTTTTATATATGCTTTACATTGTTTTTGAATACACTTCCAGCGTTCAATATTATTATTCAATTCTTTATGAAAACAAAATTTAAATTCATTCTTAATTATTAACATTTTACCTTTTTCACTGTACATAGTATCCATGTTTAATAGGTATATTAAATGACACGTAAACGCACAAATAACGAATGAAAAGTTTATTTAGTTTCGTTAACTAATATCTTATTACATATTATCTTTATTTCTATATAATAGGATATTGTTAAATTCGATTATTTAGTGGAAATATCATCTTTATTTCTTAAAGACATGTTACAAGACAGAATAAGTATATTATCCATTAAGAAAACCTGGGACGGAATTAGTATACCTTTAAATTCAATTTTTATACATGGGACGGAACTCGGATGCAACCTTATTACCACCACCAAAAAAGCGGCGTTGTACGGTTGAGAACGTTTTACCTTTTTAGCAACACGATTGAGAACAATGTCGGCAGATCAAAGAAACAATACCTATTTTGTACCTTAAAGTCAAACGATTGTGAACGATTTTTTTAGCGACGTTGCCATTTATAAAAAACTGATTTTTTGGGCATTTTTCACAATTTGTTTATAAAATGTACGAAAATGCTTGCGATTAACAAGAGACATTCGCAAACTGTCAACGGTTAATAATGAATTATATAGTACGATAAGCTATCATCGATAAAAAATTTTATCTGCATAGCTAGGCTTTTCCGCTCAAATTATCGCCGTTATATACCTATATACCATACATATTTAGGTACAAGTTATCTACGATACAAACAGCTAGGCTTCGATAAGTTTAACTGAATTAGTGACCAATTAGTACGTCCAGAACTAAACAAGTAACAATACTATAAAAATAAAATATAAAATATTTTTCCAATTTTTAAGCTATAATAAATATAATTTAAATGCTTTTTTATAGTGCATTTTTTTAGTTTTTTAAGTCATTTTTACATTTTTTAAGATTTCCCAGATCTATATAAATCAAATTTATATCAGATAAATCCCGGATATTTATTTAGTTTTATACTTATTTAGTAATAAAGATAATAAATACGATAACGAGATGTACACTGTACATATCTGCAGATATTCAATTGTAAATAATTATTAATACTGTCAAATTCAGTTGTTTGGTGGACAGTGCGGTAACAACGTAATATAGTGTAAAATTGTATAATAGTGGTGTATAATGAAAAACTTTAAAATTATAACGTCTGAACGCGGAAAAGATCTTATATTATTAAACAACGATAAATATTCATATGTAAGAACACGTAAAGATGGATTAATGAAATGGAAATGTTCCAATAACAGTTATAGTACCAATTTATTAACGAAAATAGACAAAACTTTTCATTCGTCAAATGGTGAACATATAAATCATGCAAGTAATAACAACCAAAAAATTGAAAGACAGATTTTGAGGGAAAATTGTAAACGAAAAGCTGAAGAAATTACATCAACAAGACCGTTAAAAGTTATTAGGACAGAGTCACTAAACAGTGACTTACCAAATATTATGAACAATGATATTACGTCAGTGCAAAAGGCGATTTATGAAAAAAAAAGAAAACAATATCCAATTTATCCTACTTCTTTAAATAAAGCTATATCTCAATTAAAATATATGCAAAATAATGATTTATGTTTGTTTAAAAATGATCAATTTGCTTTTGTTCCTGAAACAAATGACTTCGTTTGTATAACAACTAGCCAAAATTTGAATTTTATGTCGAAACAAACCGAATTTTTTGGAGACGGTACATACGATTTTGCATCAAAATTTTTCTTACAATTATATACATTACACACATACGTGAATGGTTTTTACGTACCTATTGTTTATTTTTTTTTACCAAGAAAAACAAAACAAATTTACATTAAAATGTGGAAGTATCTTTTGCGAATATGTCCAGCTCTAATCGTTAAAAGCTCCATCTCGACTTCGAAATTGGTGCTCACGAAGCAGTCAAAGACATTTTTTCCAATGTCATTATCGAAACTTGCCGTTTTCATATAGCCCAAGCTTGGTGGAGAAAGGTAAGAAATACGATAATTTTAGATTTTTCACTCTAATTAATAGCATGTATATTTTATATTATCTGTATGACAGATAAATGAAGAATCAAAGTTGAGAAGTGCATATAAAGACAACAATGACAAATTAGGTCAATGGCTTAAATTATTTTTTGGTTTGCCTTTTCTACTTCCCACTGATGTTGATGATGCATTTATACAACTTATGGCAATATGTCCAGACCTAGAAGTTGGGAGTTTATTTTCAGACTACGTATTAACCACATATATTGAAGATGATTCGCTATTTCCACCTATTTTTTGGGCACAAGTACCGTCATTAAATCCAAGGTACTTAGTATACTATAACTTAGTAACTTACTATACAATAATGTAATATAATATATAATAATAATAATAATAATGTATTCTATAGTTATTTGTAATTATATTTATTTGCTTTTATTTGGTCTGCATGTTTAAAGTAATTTTTTATTTTATTTTTAAGAACCACCAATGGAGCAAAAAGTTTCCACAGAACTTATAATGGACAATTTTACAGCACACATCCTCCTACACATGCAGTAATTTCTGTTTTAAAGGAGACCCAAACACAAACCGTGGCAATAATGAACTCAATCGAAAATAATATTACAAAAACCATGGCCAGTAAAGATTATAATCGTATTGTTTCAACAATTAATCTGTATAAAGAGTTTGAACAAAGTAAAGACATAATAAGGTATTTACAATTGACCGGAAATAAGTATTTGGGAAAAAAAATTTAAATTGTGTATACATACTTGCAAATAAATATTGATTTTTTAAATTTTTAATCTTAAGCTGACAAATAAATATAAATATGTTGTAAATAAATATTAATTTTTTTAATTTTCAACCTAAGCTGAAAAATATGTTGTAAATAAATATTAATTTTTTAATTTTTAATCTTAAGCTGACAAATAAATATAAATATGTTGTAAATAAATATATTTTTTTTACTTTTAATCTTAAAAAAATGCCTTAGGTTGACAAATAAG
>NW_026083457.1:0-24021 GCF_020184175.1 Aphis gossypii
TCTATATATCACACCATATAAAAATGATGGTGGGAGAGTAAAAACGAAAAAAAAAACTAATATCTACGTTATCCAAGAGAGCGTTGTTGTACGATTTCAAACTTATAAAAATCGCGTTTGTTGAAAATACCACATTTCATCGGCGTGTTTACTAGAGATAAGTTGCCCGTTCGTCCTAAACGATTTGAATCGGCGATTGTTAACTTGGACACTGAAAACGGTACAGGTACGCATTGGTTAGCGTATAAAAAATGGGAAAAAAGTAAAATATTACGACAGCTTTGGAATTTAGCACCTCGCTAGAATACAGAAATATTTTCAAGGATGCGATATTAATTACAATTATAACACAGAGCAGAGATTTAATACATCAAACTGTGGACACTGTGTATACAATTTTTATCATGTACACGATAATTAAACGGGAACTCGAGTGAACTGTCAGCGATATTTTTCCGCTCATAGAGGTAGAAAATACAGCACAAATATGTCTTTTGAGCTTGCTAACAAAATAATTCAATAATTCCAAACAGGACCTTGTTAATACCATAGGTTTTCGGAATATGATTGGACAAGTTGAAAACGTAATTATACTTACTAGAACGTATGAGTTGGAAGATTTAGAGTTTGTTATAACAAGTTGAAGCCCGACTATACAACTTTTTTCGAATTAAAATCAGATGGTAACACGTTAAAGTGTATGATATCCTGTAGCCATGAGATGACTTTTCAATCGAAAACAGATAGCAACATTATTAGGATTTAGAAATGTTGTATATACTACTGGTACTACACACGAATCTGAAAATACAGTCAACATAATGAAAATAAACTGTATAAAAATAGAGTGCAACTTAATAACCGACTCATTTTGTGACGGATCTCCGAGCCAGATTATACATGGAATTTTATCTGACTGTTGCTGTGGGCTATATAAAATTGTGAAGTGCCTAGACATTTAGTTTTTTATGGTTTAATACTACTTCTATAAGTAAAGTTGAAATCATACTAAAAGATCATAAAGATCGATTGATAAATTTACGCGGTGAACCAATTACGATTCGATTACAAATAACACACGGATAAGATGGCGCTCAAGTTTAATATAAATACTACTGTAATAAAAAAACCCGTCATTAAAGTGACCGTAGTTAAGAAGTCAACACCTATATGTAAACCAAAAAACAACGAGTTCAAGCTCACGAAAAATAACTTAGATTTTCTTCGTTACTACAATAATGGATGACACATATTTAGATGCAACGGCCGGTTATGTCGACGATTGTAAAATAACGCAAATGCAATATCATTCGTTCACACCGTATTCAAACACGTCTTTTTCATACAATGATGAAATTAGAATAAATATTCAAAATATGGAATCTTACACTTTACCGTGTGAAAGTTATATTTACATTGAAGGAAAGCTAAGAAAACCTTTAGATGCTGTAGGAGACGTACGTTTTTCGAATAATGGTTTGGCATTTTTATTCTCCGAAATGCGATATGAAATGAACGGAATAGAAATACAAAAATTGAAATCACCCGGAGTGTCGTCTTGCTTGAAAGCATACTGTTAATATACACCAAGTGACTTGAATACGTTAGACAATTGTGCTTGGGACTCGGGCATGGACGGCGAAGGTAATAAAAACTTTATGAGCAAAGATGTATTTACCGGTTGCATACCTCTAAAACATATATTCGGATTTTGCGAAGATTATAAAAAAATATTACTAAATTGCAATCAACAACTAATTTTCAATCGCTCGTCTACCGATTTAGACGCATTACGTATGACGCAAACCGGAACCCCCGAAAACGTTGAAAAAAATAAAAAAATTACGATTGAAATGATTAAAGTTATATGGAAGATGCCTATAATCAGAGTTAATGATAAAGAAAAATTAAAACTGTTGAAAGTGATAGATTTACGTAAAACGTTATCATGTGCGTTCAGAACCTGGGATCTATGTGAATATCCTGTACTATCTAGAAATACTTACATTCATGGACGATAAAGTCTAGCAGCTTGCTTGAAAAACCTAGATTTATTTTGTTTGGATTACAAACAGATAGAAAAAAAAATAAAGAAAACGACGCTGGGCGCTTTGACCACTGCCAACTAAAAAATCTTAAGGTACACTTAAATTCTGAAGTGTTTCCATATGAAGACTTTCGTGCTGATTTTAAAAATAATACCATCAGCTTATGTATAAAGCCTATACAGACTTTCAAAAATCGTATAACGAGAGAGATTATTCTGAACCATTGTTATCAAAAAATGTTTTTCAAACATATGTTCCAATCGTCGTTGTCGATTTATCGCATCAGAATGATAACGTAAAATCATCGACCATAGACCTAAGAGTAGAATTTGAAACGGATACGGTTATTCCTGAGAAAACTGCAGCTTATTGTTTAGTTTTTACATGATCAGATTATAACTTATAACCGTTAGCGGTGATGTTAGAAAACTGTAATTTGATACATAAATTATATTATTTCTACTTGTAATTATTTTTTTTTTATACCTTGTAAATATATTATTTTTACTTTGTAAATATTTTTATTACCTTATTATTAATAAATAAAAAGAAAAACTTTTTTTTTTTTTAAATAACTGACTTGTTTTTATTTTACACAAATACTATACAAATATTATTACACAAAAGTACATTAAACAGTGTGTCGTCTTTTGGGTAGTGAGTTGGTAATGTTGTACTGTGGTCAGTATGGTCCATCGTTTTCATCTGTATAAGTATTGTATTGCGGTCCGTATGGTCCATCGTTTTCGTCTGTATAAGTATTGTATTGTGGTCCGTATGGTCCATCGTTTTTGTCTGTACAGCTTGTCTGTGATGGAAGGAGATATCAGAAAGAATTCCTAAAAATGAAATATTAAAATATTTGTTTTTATAAAGTAGGTTTTGTTATATTACCTCATTAAATATAGTGTAAAATGATGGCGGTGAAAAAGGTTTCTCGTATCCCTATAAAATATAATATATTAATATTGGTATAAGAAAAATAAAAAAATATTTTTTTCTTACCTCATCTTTTTCTAATTCGTCCAACCATCTTTGTGCGATATGTTCAGCTGCATGTAATTGAAGCTGACTTGTGAAATTGTAGGCATTTACATGTGTTTCAATGCAAATGTTGTTAATGCTTTTCACGCGATTTGTCATATCTTCAAGCGTTCTAGTTTCAGCCTTGGTATTTGTTTTTAAGTATGATGCGATTTGATTAATTTGCTGTATTACGAGCGGTTTAACGATTTTGGTTTTTCTCTCGATGATCTCGAAAATTCACCACTCTAAATCTTGTAACTTTAATAAGTCGTTACGATTTAACAGTATGCGACATCCGTCTTGAATTTTAGACTCTATAATGAGCATATTCTCTCCTTGGTACACCATACTAGATATTGTAATTGAATCGGAATCCAAAAATAAATTACGTTTATACTTTTGTGGTTGTTAAGTATAAATGATAGAATGTTTCCCATAAGTCGGAAAATACGTTTGAGAAAATCGGCGGAAATATTTACAAAACGTGATGGTGTTATAATGTGAATCACGGTGTTGAATTCATCTGTCGGATCGAGTCCGATGTTTAAAAACTTGCGAGATGAAAAATCAAGGAAAAAATTACTGCAATCGATTAGTTTAGGTGGTGACGGTGGGCACAATATGTAAAAACATTCTTCTTGTAAACAGCACGCATGTTTTCAATCGAACCAGACATATTCAAAAATTTTATCACAAAACAACGCACTTAATCGAACGAAGAGTGGAGATAGACTGATTTCATTTCAGATTTTGAAACCCTCACATGTATGGTAGGGATTTCTTCTACAGGTTTAAAGTATGCATGTTAGATTATTGAATAATACTATTGTTTGTAATGCAAACAAAACTCTACATGCTTGTTATACTATAATTTTTCAAATGGTAATATACCGGTAATATGTGATAACAACAGGGATAGATAGCGTTATCTATTGAATATGTGTGTACGGTAAAATAGTTCTGCGTATGTCCATGATAACTGTTGAATATAGTATATACATTAATATGTGTGTACGGTAATATAGTACGTGTACGGTAACCTGGCGTATGTACAATAATATGATAACCACGGCGGCTGGCGATGGATGCGGGGGCGGCGGGGTTACACGGATACGTATCCGGCGGCGATGGCGGGGACGGCGGCGGCTCAGCGGCTCAGGTTCCAGAAGCCCCATTTTACTCCTACTTGTAACTTTGTTATTGATATTTGTTTATTGTCTTATGCTATTAAGTTGGGTTTAACAAACACACACATTTTATCATGTCAAAATGTGACACAACTGATGGGAAAAAGGGCAATAGGCGATGAGCATAAAAAAATTGCTTTCACTGAAAACAGTATGGTTATCCTACCATGCTTAGTTAATAATAATTCTCACTGGATTGTAGTTTTTATAAATTTCAAAATTACCAAACATAAACCAAACAGTGTTACATCATGGATCCAACTATGCCATATGACACAGAAAATCGACCATCAAAACTTCGTTCCAAAAAAGTATTTGAAACATTGAAATCAAATTGTACGTACGGTGACGACAAACGACAATGTCCAACGTTAACACTAATTGCATGCCCTTTAGAAAACATTCTGATACAAAAAGATACATTTAATTGTGGAGTTTATGTAATATATTACGCATTTACAATTATAGACAGCTCTAAGTTTAGTTTAGAGTTTGATCCTAACATTCACAGAGCATATTTAAAGACATATCTCTTGGAAAATTCTGAAGACATGACAAACATATGCTTACACTGTAATTGTCACTCAGATAAACACCGTTGTTATCAGGAAGATGAATGCGTAGAATGGGTAGGGTAGGTTATTCCTAAAAAAGACAGAATTGTTAATTACGAAATTAATGATTTCTTCTGTTTGTTGTGTCAAAAATTATAAAATTAAAATATATTAAACATAGACTTCAGTAAGTTGAACAAGTTCAACTTAGGTTAACTACTGTAGTGATCGCTGTGCAGGACATTGCGACTTCGTACAAATTAATTATTTAAACGACGTAACACGTTCCGTGGTTGAGCTTGAGTTGTTGTGAGAAAGGTAGGTGTTGTAAATTAAAACACTTGTTGTTTTAATTTAAATAAAGTAAATGTACTATTTAGTTAAACAAAATGAAACAAATAATAACATAAAACAAAAGTAAAATAGCTTACTGCTATGTAAAATTACAAATACTGGGAATGACCGTAAACTCGCGGCGATGTGGCTGTGACAAAGTCCACGACGAGCAATAGTCTTACACTGGAGTTAACTACCTTCTGAATAATACTAAGTCCTCTACTCGTATTTATATGAGTTCTCAATGACGTACAGGGGACTAGTATTATTAATCATTTTAATTAAGTCTATTTTAAAGTGGTATGATTTACATTATTATGGAATCTATCATGTTGTTTCCGCTGATTGTGGCTAAAACTTGCTATTTGCGGAAAACACGTATCTCCGGTGATCTTTGCCCTACGTAAGTATCACCAGGTGTTTCCGCTGAGTTAATCGTTAATCAATCGACGGAAAGAATATGTTTTTCTGATCTCTGGCCTATTGCTTATAATGCAGGTGTATTACTTAATTAATACACATTTTCCCCATAATTTAATAATATAACCCAATATAATATAATATAATATAATAGAGTATAACACAATGCAGGTGCATTGGGTTTACTACACTACCAATTTGTATAATAGTTGACTATTTTAATAATAGTAGTTAAAATGTCTGGGAAAAACTATTTTGTCAAACTAAAGGGCATTAAAAAAGTATTTAACTAAATTTATTTCAAAAGTATCACTATTTGTAGAGCCAAATGATTACTACAATATAAATAATTAATTGATGTTTGGTATTACGAAGTAGTACCTATGTGTGAATGTAAGACAAGAACACTAATTAAACAATTATGAAATATTTAAACAATAACTATAAAAACATGTCACTATATTTAAAACAATAAACCAACTAGGTATCTAATAATATTTTTATCAACGATTTTAGATAACTTTATAAGATATTTTTGCATCCTAAAAAAATATTCTACACGACACAAAGATACCTAGTAGTATGTAAAAAAAAAATAGCAATGTTTTGTCAAAATGCAATTAAAAAATTGATAATTGTTTCTAATAGTAAATGAAAATAATATATTTACAGAATAACCACAAGGCAGTACCTTAAATCATGTTTAAATTACTTCTCATTAAAAAATGCCCGGTTTAATTTAATTTTTAGTAGCTAGTCTTGTCACAATAACTTGTAAAATATTTTAATCCTAAGACTCATATACATAGTTATGTTAATCACTAGACATAATTTTAAAACACAATTTGTAACCACACCAGTCATGCATTTCATACATCTGCATAAATGACAGTCCGCAGTCTGATATTTCAAAGTGGGACGGCATTAAGTGTTTTGATTTGTTTAATTTATATTTAATGTATAATAATATACTCACTCAACGTTTCAACAATGATCAATCCAATATAAAAGGTACAATCAATATGATCATCATGTTGTTGACCTCTCCGGAACAAAATGTTGATGAAATTAAATTTCTGAAATAAAGATATGATTAGAATAATTTTAAGAAATTAGTTACAATAGATAATCCAAATCAGTATTTAAAAAGATAAACTTTTTTACCATGTGTATCTATTCATTAACACCTAAAGTTATAGTTTTTTTCCGGGCTGTTATACATTATTCTATAATGAAGTAATCAATGATTTAATTGAGTTGTATTTAAATTAAATTAAAACACTACATAATGGCATATCAAGATACTAATTTACATGACGTGTTCCTATACAATAGTTTAATAATATTACATTCAATAATTACTATAACTGGATCTCTATAAAAATCATAATAACGTACCGGGTGAACTAGGTAATGAAAGAGCATGTATTTTGTAATTACAATACATTTCAGTTGTGCATGAAATACATTTAGTATAAAGTTAGCAATAAGAACAAATTTTGCAAACTGTTTTAGTGGAATTGATTAATATTCCAACTTTGTCACTAGTCAACAGCTCTGAAGACATACTCGCATCGCAATCATCTTTTCTATGAATATTAAATAAAAACAAAAAGTGATTAAAAACTATTGCTGTTCAATGTTACCTATATTAATTTTACATACCTAGACATAGTGTAGATAGCATGTGGACGTAACAGTTTTCCAAATCATAAGAAACATTATATTTTCTCCCTCAAAATGTTTCCCACACAACTATCAGCTGGTAGTTTGTAATCAAATTGTAAACCTAAAAGTGTAACAAAAAAAAATAGCTAATTTATATACGAAAACAATTGACTTGGTATGCGGTTATGTTGACTCAGTGTTGAGTTCAGATAGCAAAAATAACATCTAGGTAAATATTAGATTACTAGCTAAATTAATATCTAGATTAATATGAAGATAGAATATTCAATTTTTATCTAGATAAATATGTAGATAAAACTTTTTCATCTATATTTTTATCTTACAATAGTTAATTTTTTACTAATGCTTGACATTTTATTGAATTCATTGTTTAGTAATCGATTAAGGAAGATAAACTAGGAAGGCATATTTTGTGTCAAAAATATGTTTAAGAATAAATATAAGTATTAAATACATACATTATAATATAAAATAATATTTATTTAAATTTTAAATTTTTTATTTTTTTGACCTACAACATAATAACATCTCAAATGTTTTATCTCCTAGACGGTTTCTCCTGTGTGATAATACTTGGATTGCTTCACTAAAAAGTCGTTCGACTGGAGCTGAAGACGGAATAGTTGTGTTGTATTTAAGAACACTTGTTTAACTATGGGATAATCTTCTAATACACTAATTTCTTTTTTGGGAGAATTTAAGAACGTCAAAGCTAGTAGACAAGAAAAGTTTGTAATTCTTGAATCATTAGCAGAGGATCCATTATTGGTGTTTTCATACAAACATGAGTAATATTCTTGATCACTATTATCACTGTTTTCATCACTACTAGCTACAGTAGTTTTTTTTTGGATATCACTCATATTAGTATACATCTCATTGCACTCAGTCAAAAAAAGTTGTTTACACAAGTCAATGTATCGAACAGGAATCCAACTTAATTTAAATTTGGGATGACTTATCGAAGCAATGACAAAACTTTTACTTTTGGGCAATGACAAATCAAATAAATAAGCAAATCTTTTTTCTAAACTTTGCACTATTTTAATACACAATTATCGACAGTATTTTAAGTTTGTTAACGATATTAAAGTGCGGCGTAAAACTAAAATAATAGGTGCAACATAGCCTAAGAAACCTTTTTTTTCGCATTGCATCTTGTCCAATGAAATTGTTAGAGGTTCCATTACATTACAGTATTCATTCAAGAAATCCCATTCATTTGCCTTTAATTTTGTTAAACGTAATTCTTCAAATGCTTTAATAATTTCAGTTTTATGAAGCAATACTTTTTTAGCTGCATCGAACAAAGAGTTCCATCTTGTCATAATAGGGACTGGAAATTTGCAACCACATATCCTCAAACACTATATCAGACGCAACCGTGCTCCTACTTGATAAATTCCAAAAGCTTTGTAATTTTTGAAATGACGATTCAGACATTTTATTGTATTTATTATCATCAATTGAAGAAATATCACGTGTTGCTATCAAATTTAACGAATGGGCACAGCAAGTAATATGTGATGGTAGAGAAAAATTATCATTAGCTGTGTCAGATATCATTGGAGTTGAGAGTACTTCACAGATATCTACCAAATTTAAGTTTGTATCTTCATTGTCCTCTGTATCAGTACTACAATTACCAGCATCACTATCTTCATTGAAATTGCCAAAGGTATAAGAATTTACCTGATGTACGTCAGGTAAAGGTTTAGAAAATGTTTTAAATGATTTACAAAAATTACTGGCGTTGTCTGTGACAGTATGAGTGATTTTTGAATGGTCCAATTTGTATGTTTCAGTTATCTCAGTCATCATCTCCGCAATATTAATGTAGTTATGACTTCCAATCATTCTTCTACATCCTAAAATATATAAGTTCGTTCATATGTAGACTCATTTATCATATGGCACGTCATACCTATATAAAAAAATAACTTATATAATCAATTTTTAAGTTATTCATTAAATGCATATAATATAATATAACAATACCGTACTATAAATAGTTAAAAATGTTATTAAGTAGGTATTACTTATTCACAAGTAGGTAAAAATTAATTTTTATGATAGATAATGATTTATGATTTTTGCAGTAACTAATGTATAAATCAATAGGGTCATTTTAAGGAAATTCTCCATTTACTAGGTATAATGGGTATAATATAATTATAGTATAGGTATAGGTAATATAGGCAGTGCTCGAATTGGTAAATTGAAAGAATAGGAACCCAAATAGAAATTTAAAAAACAGCGTTCCATTGTACATTTTCAACACCAACCCGTGGGGGGCAAAGCCCCCCACACCCCCCTAATTGCTACCATCATATTTTTTAATAAATAGCTCCTAATTATTATATAATATTAATTTACACTTTTAGTCACTTCAAACTTAACTTTTTCCTAGTTATATTAAATAAATAAAACTATTATAGCCTATAGGTGGGAAATACAATTAAAAAAATGTATAGGTACATAACAAAATAAAATATATCATAAAAGTAATATATATATACAGGTATCAAAACATTTGATAAATTCAATGTATAAACTCAAGACCCAATAATGTCCATAAAGACATGTAAGAAGCATCATCAATATCTCTATTTTTTCTTTTTGGGCAACACACTTCATCAGCAATTCTTCGTCCATTACTTATCCAAGTATGAATATATGGACTTAGTATAAATAATTTTACAGGAGGTCCAACGCAGTTTATAAATAGCAATGAACATAAATGCTTTGAAGACAACGCATTTCTTTTAGGTGTCAGAATATTATTCATTGCACTAAACGAACGTTCACATTCACATGAAGAAATAGCCACTGTATTAACTGCAGTTAACAGAGTTTTTAGATCAGAAATATTAGAATGGTCCTTAATTTCTTTGAACTCCTGAAAACCACGTACTGATGATATTTCATCAACTTGAAATTGCTTAGCTAAACGTCGTATACTGGCATCACCATGTTGAAAATCAAAGTTATCGGGCCATGTCTTAGGATCTAACATATCCAAGTCAGAAAGTAGAATATTGTACTGATCTTTAAACAAATTGTTGTCACGTGTACCTACATGTGATGCTTGCATGGTGAAGAGTCTACTTTGCAAATTGTTGGCAAGACTTCTGAAAAATTGGGATGGTATAATTTTGGGTATTACCTTATTATTGGATAATATAACATTTTTAAACATGAATTGTTCATCTCCACATGCATTTAAAGCTTCTTCAGTTTTTGGACCATGATGGTCTATCATAGATTCAAAAATTCTAATAGTACGAAGAATGCATTTGTTTGCCTCAGCTATACTCAAACATCTTTTTTGTAGTATTAATGATAAATCTGCTAACTCACTAATAGCATCATGTATTATACCTAAAACATAAATATTTGTAGTGTTATTAATTATTATTCTAGTAATAAGATATGACATATTATGTTATAAACAATTAATTTAAAATTATTGTTAAAATATTTATCATAAAAAAAAAACATCATAACTAAATATAAAAAGTAGAAAAATCAATTTAATTACCCAAATTAGTTACAAATTCCTTTGATGCTAACATTTTTTGAAGTCCCGAGTACTTAGATCTATCCTTTGAATTTCTTGAACTATCAACAGATGACTTAGAAAAATGTGCATTTAATGCAGTATAATTGTTCCACACTGCTTTAATTGTTTTTTCACTCGATGCCACCCACCTAATGGTAAAAATTTTTCCAATGTGTAGCAATTGTTGTTCTAATGATGCAGCGCATTCTTTAAGTTCGTTCATATTTTTTGGTGAGTTATGATACAAAGCATACAAATTTTCAATAAATGATTGAAAATTATTTGTCCCATTAATTTCTTTCAATGTATCGTAAACTGCCAGTTCAAGAAAGTGATTTAAACAATGCCATACAATTAAATTTGGGTACATACTCTGCAACTTGGTACTTACACCAGCTTTTCTTCCCAGCATAGTTGACGCACCATCACTGACAAATGCAATTAAATTCTTTTTGAGAAAATCATCAGTCATTCCATAATAAAATAGGTTTGTAATAATTGCATTTTTTATTTCTTCAGCAGATGTTGCACTTAATTCTACCATGTCTAAAAAGAAAGTTATTAACTCCTCACCAATAGTAGTTCTTAAACATATTACTAGCATGGTTTTTTTACTCAAAATGTGGTGGATTCGTCTACTATAACACACAGCTTTCTTTGTTGGTGAATAATCTCATTACAAACTTTTTTTCTCATTTCAATAGCAATGTGATCAACTATATTAGAACACGACTTATCACTTTGTAAGATTCGTCCCATGTTAAGGCCATTATAGATTTGGAGATCAATGAGTTTTGGATGATCAGAAAAAGGGCGTTGATTTTTAGCAATACAATATGCAGTTCTAAACACTTTTTCTGTAGTTTCTATTTCAGTTTTAGATAATTTTTTAATATGCTCTGGGATATCATCAAATTTGCTTTTATGAATAATTCTTTCCATATATAAATGAGCATTCGAAGTTTTATGCAATAAAATTTTCTTTCTTAGATTTGCTTGTTGTCTTTTAATATCTGGTCCAACAGCACAAATTTCACCTTTGATCCACTCTTTAGCAAAATGAGTTCCTTTTGTTTTGCTTAAATTTAAGTTGCCTTTTTTACAAACTTCACAGCCAAGATTTTTTTCATTAAAAAAAATCCAAGGATATTCATCAGTAAAATATTTAATCTGTTTTTCATCCCAGCAATGTGGTCCAGTATTTTCTACACTTTTATTTTTTGAAATTGTATTGGATATTTTAGTATCCTATAATAATAAAATAAAATTAATAGGAAATATTTATAAAAATTATTAGATTAAAAATAATTTTAAGTACCTACCTAATATAAATCAAAAAAGTAAATAGAATGTTAAATATAATACTATAAAATACTATCAATTTATATTTTTCAGAATAGGTAAATGAAAAAATAAAATTTTCATTCAAAATATATTATTATCATTGAGATTTAAAACTGAATATATTTGGTATAAAAATGATAAATATAATAAAATATTATTATTTATTAATATTACAAATATGCATATACATGAGAATATTTAAAAATTATATGTAAATGCAATTTATTTACAAAAGAAACAAAATTAAAATTGTTATTTATTAAGGAAAAATAAAATATTATGACTTTTTAATGAAGGAAAATAATGTATAGCTATTAAGGTATCAACACAATAGGTACTTACATTATGTTTTATTTGAAAATTGAGCTCAACTTCTTCAACAAAATGTGATGTGCTAGGAAATACCTAAAATATATTTTAATTTTTAGCATTTATCTATTACAAGAACATATATTACCTGAATAGGCTGAATATTCAATAATAATAATTAAAACAATTGTGAAATACTTACAGGGTTTATGGAAGGTGAAGTAGAACTATCTTTACACACATTTTGATAATCCTATAAATATAAATTAATATAAATTGTACCTAGGTATGTTGTATTTATTAATTGTATAAAATATTATCTGTAAAAGGCAAAGGTGGAGATTAACTAGTTGCAAATTTAAAACCAAGTTATTAAGCTATTTTTTTTTAACTTTGTAACTCCATTAGTTAATATTTTATTTAACTTCAAGTTATTTTATAGGATCTATTCAACTAAGTAACTAGGTACCACATTTTTCAAGTTATTTAAACTGTATAATACTTTATACTAGTATAGTATAGAACATACCGATATACTTACATAATATTACTTATATTATTTACATTAAGCATTTAGCTGACCAAGTATGTTTATAAAGCTTAAACAGACTGAAACTGTTACAACTAGAAAAATAAATACAAATAATAAATTACTTACTTCTTGGTCAATCTTCTTTGATGGGTTTGCTTTTGTTTTTATAACAAATTTATCCATTATTATTATTTTTACAATAAATACTTAACAGTTAAACACCAATATAGAAAAATATTAAAAAATATTATACAAATATCGTCATAACTCGTTTATATAATATTAAGATATCGAATGGCTGCTTTCTTTGTTAAAATAAAAACTGACCGTTGAGTGTTGAAGACTCTCATATCCATATGTATGAATTTATCAGCTTTCATAATAACCAATATAATAACAAATTGGAAATTGTTGGCGTTCTAAAATTAGAAACATCGACAATTTCCATTGATAAAGATAAGAATATTTATATCCATAGAATTCGAGAAATTAGACAGTGTTTTCATGTCATATATATTTTATTCTATAGCACATAATTATATTATTCTTGTGGTAAAACTAATTTTATAGATTGTAATATTGTATACTTATTAGTCGAACAAAAATATCTCTTATATATTTCCTGTGTATTTTAATTCATGGTAAAAATTGAATTTTCATATTATTCAAGTTTAAATTTGATAAGAATGTTCGTTGTCATTTATATTTATATTTTATGTATTGCGTAGTGCGTACCCGTGCGTTCTTTTAGGAAAATGTAGTATGGGAACGCTAATTAAAATCAAAAGCTAGTATAGGAGCTCAGTTCCCATGCGTTCCCGCCCAAGTCGAGCACTGAATATAGGTTAATATAAATATAGTATAATTAAAAAAAAATCATTAGATATTTACCCATAAAGCTTTTATTGTTAGAGCTCCAAATGTCAGCAGTTGTACAAATATAATTATGCTGTTGTATTAAATCTGTAATCATTTGTATATATAATGCATATCTGGATGTTAATTGAGCTTTTATTTGAATTCTGTTTGGCAAAATAGAAGTATCTTTAATTCCAGTAAGTCCCATAATTAATTCCTGAAAGCTACGTTTTTCACATGTAATCAGTGGTCTCATTTCATTAATTATGTAATTAAATACCAATTCATTTATCTGAAACAAAATATTTTTTTTTTACTTATTTATTATTATTGAATAATTTAAACTTTATATTGAAGAATTTGTAATTGAGACATATAGTGCCAGAATAAATTAAACCAAAAAAAGGGCAATTTAACTTTTAACTATTTTTCAATATTTTTTATTATTATAAAATCCACTGAAGAAAAATAATAAACTCACTTTTTAAAAATAAATTCTTGCCTTTTAAACATTCTTTAAAGCATTAACCTACTTAACTCTAGTTAGCTTTTAATGTTAGTTGGGCTACTCAAATTTTGAAAAATATTTATTATATACAATTTCAAGTGGGTTAGTCAGACTCATTGAAAATTAGTTACAAGTTATAAAACATTGAGACATAATCTGAATCTTTTTTAAAATATAAACTAGATTATACTGTAAAAAAAATTTACATTGAATTTGTAATTTATATAAAGGTACATATAAAAATAAGATGTTACAAAATCACAACATAATTTAAATAACTAATTCACTATTTATAATTTATTACCTAAATTATATAATCTTTATGTGCTCTCTAATCATCTATGGTTGGTAGGTAATAAATAATCTAGTGTCGCAAAACCATATAATGGTAGAATTTTTACCACTGTTAATTATTATTTTAAAGGTTTCCTTAATTTATTGTAGTAATACATAATCGTTGTAGTCAAATGTTAGTTGAACAACTTAATAAGACTACATTAAAAAAATTATCATTGTCTTCATAACATAATAATAAATCATATTTGTTACTATAAGTTTGACATAAAAATAATATTTACATAATTAATAACTAGTGTAGTAACCAGTGATAGTTACTGCACGCTTCTTTTACGACGAATGCACGTTCCGTCGTAGGTTGGAGAGATGAGGTATATAAGTTAACAATAAATTAATAAGATAATTGATACGTTTATTAACTTGTTAAAACAATAAATGAAAAGGCTTTCGTTAGCGTAAGCACAAGTACTTAACTACCGGAGAGCAAGTGACAACACTCTAAGTCTAACTGACTCTTAACTAACTCTAATTAAATCTATGATGAGGACTCATATTTATATGGAACATGCCGTGATGGAGAATCGGATGATCTACGTCTATGAAGTGGCGTGATGTGTTTAATCCAATCAGGAAACGGCATTAGTGGTCCGACTCGGTGGCGTGATATAGTTCTAGGCCACTGGACTTTGGAACTACGTTTTTATACTAAAAACGTCGGTTTACTACACTAGGTTAAAATAATATGTTAAATTACCTTTTCTTTTGAAACTTTTTTGGTAGAAACATCATATATTTTAGTTTGAATAAAAGTAGACGAGGTTGATTCATTCTTTCTCTTCCTTGCATCTTCAACTTTTGATATTAAAAAGGTATGCTGACTCTATACAAACATGAAAATGTTAAAAATTCATAAATAATTAAATAGGTAAAAGTGTAACACTTATATAATCAACAAAAAAGTACATTTCAAAACTATAATTTTATAAATCCAGTTTGATTAACATTTGAAATGTGGATGTACCTACCTATAATCTTTTTGTTTTTTTTATTCTAGGTACCTACTCATTTGATAAACAATTTTGAAAAATTATTTTATTAGAAGATATATTATGAAAACTTACCTTAATATGACTTAATAAGTTGCCACTTGAAGTTGTGTATGCAGTTATGATTTTGTGACAATTTTGATAAGAACCTTTGATTGTATCGCCATTTATTGACACCAGTTTATAAAATGTATCGAATAAATACTGAAATTTAAGTTCTGACAATGGTGCCGAACCGTCTACTGCAGGTGGATCATCAACATTTTCCAGACAAACTCTTTTGTTGGACGTTTTACTTAACAATTTATCCATATTTATATCGATAGTAATCAAGAAAAACTAAAAACAACTAACAAGAAAGTATACGAGACGACTAGACGAGGTTGTAATTTACAATTAAAATAACTCTACAGTAGTGCAGTCTGCAAGCAGTCGTATACAGACACCACTCACTGATAAAAATGAAATTTTTGTACAAAATATTATAATAACTAATAACACATAAATAATATTATGATATATATTATTATTATATTATGCCTGTGCCATTCAAGAACTATTTTTAGTATATTTCACATGATTTACCAACAGACAGGATGAGTGTCGGGTACACAGTGTTATATATATCTTGTATTGTTATACGACCGTCACGATCGTCGACTGGCGGGCGGCCGGGCGGGTCATTACTGCTATTATTTATCCATTATCGTCTTATCGAACATTAAAATATTGTTAAATTATTATGGTAACAGGATGAAATAAAATTATTACAAGTAAACAGCACCCAAATGTTAGTATTTTGTACTCTTGTAGATATTAAAATCATAATATTTGATGTAAAATGGCTAAATAAGCAGTATACGATTATTGAAAAAAATAGACGTGCATTACACAAGATTTATCTAGATATTTATGTAGATTTTCATAACTTAAATCTTAGATACCAATTAGATACTAATTTATTTTTTCATCTAGATAAGATAAAGATACTGAATTTGCATCTAGATAATTTATCTAGATATGACTCAACACTGTGTATTGTACACTGTTTTGTTTTAATTTTTATAAATATTATGTCTTATTGTTTACTAACAAACTTAACGTAAAAACATAACGTATTTGTAGCTGTGTAACATTATGTTGTATATTTAACAAGTACCATTGACTTGTTTGATAGTTAGTATAATATATTTACCAAGCAGCATCTTTGTAGGGAAAAAAAACAGTTTCTTTTTGCGTTTTCATTTATCCGCACAATTTCACTACGCATTTAAAAGAATTACCACTTTTACGAATCAACAATGTAATAATACTTACTATGTATATTATATTATAATGCACAGTATAAAACGCTGTGAGCGCTAAAAAACGTTTTACAACATTTTATTGTGTCTGTGCCCTGTTGCTTAGGTCGCTAGGCGCTTGCGGCAAGATCCATATTCTATAAAGAATATTCTTTATAGATCTTGGCTAGCGTTGCTCGGGCAGTTGGACTCCGTGATAACAACCAGATTTTTTATCACGAAATTTTCATGGAAGAAACGCAAAAATCGGGGCCAACTGAAAATGCAGGAGAACCAACAATGAAATATAAAAATTCCCTAATTTATGTATTTTTAAATTCAAATAGTATTGTTAATTCGTAAATTGAAAAGTATTTCGTTTACGAAGTGTTTTCCGGGAAAACCATGAGAGATAGGACGAAAGTCGTAAGACAGAAAACCCAAAATTTGAAATAACGAGTTATTGGAAAAAAGAAAAATTGATTCTGGTGTAAAATTACATGTAGAACAATTTAACCTCTGTGATAAATTGTCGTTGGACCCCCAGGTGACCGTTAAAACGCGAATGACAATTGAAAATATCTAAATATTAAAAAGCTCTTAGTGTATCAATGTAACATAAAATATAATATAGTTTATAATATTACACAGTCAACACTTTTATTCACAAGAGAAACTATAAAGTTAACTGTACCTACTCTAAATATCAACAAAAAAAATAATTAAACACATTATATGTATATATAATATATACATTTCTACTTCAGTAATATTAAGTAATAACTTTAACATTCAAACTTTTTAGTTCAGTTCAAATATAACAAGTATAATAAGTACAATTTGGGATCAACAAAAAAAATTAAGTACAGGAGTAGCTGCTTATAATTTTATGTAACTTTAACTGGATTTCTAAGTACAATATGTAAAATTTGAAAAAATTGTTAAATATATTATTATATGGGCGTTATTATAACCTGTCCAAAAAAATAACGAAAAATAATGAATAATTACACATATTAGATAGATAATTAATGATGTCATGTTAGTCTCACTTTATATAAATTACCATTAGAATTTACCAGTCTTAATAATTTTTCAATGAAAATCAGTAAAGTTAGCATATTAACATATAATCTATGTTAATTGTTTTGCAACAATTTATATCAATAACATATTATTTAAATTTTATTAAATTTACCTAGTTTGAACATAATACCAACTGGTTTTATTACTTTTTCATTCATATCTTACTGTTCATAAAATAACATAAATTTATAAATTATTAAAAATATTAATAAAAAAACATATCAATAATAATTTTTAAATCACAATGTGTTAAGAATTAACCACTAATTTTCAAAAATAAAATTATTAAATATTTTAAAAGTTATCATCTAATATTGTTAAATAATAGATTAAAAATATTAAAGTTACTATTTAATGTATTGATGAATACTATTTTGAACATAATTATCATTATTAATTTATAGTTTTAAATTTCAAAACACCAAGGAATTAGTATGATGACCAGGAAATAAAAACACATATTTAATAAACAAAAAAATATTTATTTAACTTTCATTGGTAGGATCTACCGTTGCAGTAGCTGCAGCAGCAGCAGCTGCTACAGTTGCCACGTCTTGTTTGGTGGCGGCTCCTGCTGGCTTAAACCAGCAGGCAGCAGCCTTGTAGCCGCTTTTTGAGAAATGTGGACATTCTAGAAAAACAAAAGAATTGAAATTAAAACATATCCATGATAAAATGTTAATTGGTTTTTTAATACAATTGTAGATGGCCTACATTTCTGCAAAGGGGCATTTAATTCAGCAAATGTTGAGTCATAAAAGTCATTTTAAAATAAGATGTTATAATATACGAAGAGTAATTTAACTAGATAATAAAATAACATCTGACTAACTGTTTAAATTATAATAAGCATGAAATATAAAATCAATACTTTTAGGTGAAAGTAAAACAAAGTGAACGTATAGAGTTTAAGTACAAATGAAAATTTTGAATATATTATTTTGCTATAAACAGGGTCGATGCTAGAAGTATTGGAACCCTGGACGGAACTATGTTTGACCTCCTTAACCCCTTTTCGACCTAGTTTGAGTAGTAGTAAAATTAAGTTTAAATAGAATTATAGTAGGTATGTATTTTATATTATAACTAAACTTTATTACCTGATCATGTAATTTTGTAAGAAGGTTATTAAATTATAAAATAGCCACATTGCATAAAAAAAAATGACAAAAAATGGACAATTCACAGATAGATAACACCCCAAACATGCTTTCCCTGGTTGCACTGAAGACAGTGATAGGTATTATTACTTTATTAGGTAATTATATAAACGTTATAAAAAAAGTTTATGGTTATGAGTTCTAACCAATAAAGTACTTTAGAAGTGAAATAAATAAGTAACTAAATTTCTAGAAATGTATACACATATTTTATTCATTATTAATGTGGTGTATTACTTTAATATGTGTAAGGTTTGATACACTCGGATATAACATTTATGTAGAATATTGTAGATAGAACTCAACTATAAAAACTAATTAGTAGGTAATAACTATACTTACTATTTCTGTTGTACTGGCCATTGCGGCCACCACGACCTCGGCTCCTTTTCCCTCCACCGCCACGCCACCACCACCGCTGTTGACGCCATAATTATAAATTGAGGTAGACATCTAAACATAAATACAAATAGTTAAATTATAGGTATAAAGTGTATAAGTATTAAGTGAGACAAAGTTATTTTAACCTTTTGGCAGGCGCGTGTCATATTTTATAAGACAGAATGCTTTTTATATATATTTAATTAATGAAGGATAAATAAATAATTTTTAAAACAAATATTTTTTATATTTTTTTCGTTCATTTATTATTAAATAAAAGTAATTAAATCATTTTTAGAAGAATACTACTAATACTGTATATAATAGTAATTAATGTATACTATATTGTCTATATTAATAGTTATATATTTAAAGACGTATTGTTTAAATTTAAAAAAATATAGTATAAAAAATGTACCTATGTTTTTATTTTATTTTATTGTACTTCACATTAAAAAGAAACGAGGAAGGAACTAGTTCCTTTCTCCGAGACAAGGAACGGTTAAGTATTTAGTTCCTTTTAACAAGAAGAACGTGAACGTGAGCCTAAATCTGGCCCTGCATATTATTCAAAAATATTAATTGATTATTATGTAATACAATCATTAAATGTATTAAAAATTGAACTTGGGAATAAAGATAAGTAAAATATTGAATATATAAAATATTAGAGGTAGTCATCAATAATGTACTTAAATTTATAGGTTGTGTACTTGTGTGTATTACAGATTTACAGCACGTTGATGTTGCTGGAACGCAAAATACAGAATGACACGGCCACCGGGTGGCGGCTATCGGCTCTACCTCTATTTCAACATTTTCAACGACTACGCGGCAAAATACATTTATAGCGCTTTGCCTCAGACGAGTATGACGTATCCTAGCGGCGAACGTTCGCACTCAATTTTGACAAATTCCCGCGTTCATGACCCGTATAAATGTGGTTTAATTTAATTTGCAAGCTATTTTTAAATTATTTTACCGATTTCCGGCCGTCGCTTATTAGTTGTAAATTAATAATTATATCATGGCCTTATAATAGGTTATATACTATTATATAATTATTCTTTCTAGTAAGACTTTTTACGTGCGTTATGATCTCATAATTTCTTAGAATAAATTATTATTATTATTAATAATTAATAATATTAATATAATTATTACTATATTATTATTAGGTATTTTTTTTTTTATTAATACCGAAGAGTTTTGCTAGTATTATAATACGCGTGGTATCATGTTATCAGTTTTTTTTAGGGGGCTTAACATAATTAATTTTACGTGCATATGTAAATCAATTTACATACATGTTCAATTTTAACTCATTTAATAAATAATTAAAGATAGTTATTATAACATACAAACGACATACAGTGTTGGAAATATTTTAATTACCATCGCGTACACAACATTTTTTTAAGATATCTACCAAAACGTCAATGGAACTAAATAATAAGTCGGAAATTTAAAACCGACAACATGAGTCGGCCATTTCAACTCAAATTGCACTTGCAATGAAATAAAATTATACACCTTATAATATATAGATTAAAATAAGATATGGTTGTACATATAATATGGTTTATTTATTTATACATTTAGTATTTATTGGTTGTCTATACTTGTATTATTATGCTATGTTTGGTTTATGATCGTAGTGATCGTATTATAAATAGAAAAAAATAATGAATATCTATTATTGTCTTGCGTTTATCATTTACCACATTGAATAGTTGTCTACGATTTTTTTTAATTTTTTCTATTTTTTTTTTTTATTACGATTATTATAAGTATATACATATACATATAAAGTGTAGTCAGTGCCGCAAATACACTAATTTGGGCCCGTGTGTAAATAAAATTATTGCTCACCCCCCTCATGAAAAATTAACTAATTGTAAAATTAATTATTTAAAATTTGTAAACATAGTTTGGAATTTTAGATTTTACTCACACAAAATAAGGTTAACATAATTAGAACGTATAGAGGTATTTGAAAATAAATAAATGTAATAATTTGTAGTCTATTTTATTCATTTTAAATTTAAATAAAGAAATAAATAATAAACATTTTTCCTATAATGAAGCTTCGAGGTTTTTCTATAGCTATTTAAAGGAAAACTTATG
The DNA here is from genome assembly GCF_020184175.1 of Aphis gossypii. Taxonomy (NCBI): domain Eukaryota; kingdom Metazoa; phylum Arthropoda; class Insecta; order Hemiptera; family Aphididae; genus Aphis; species Aphis gossypii. The sequence continues at coordinate 21,754 of NW_026083457.1, forward strand.
GAAAACTTCGTGTTGAATTTTTTTACCTTAGATATGAATACAAACAATTTTATTAATTTTTAATTAATTATAAAATTACTTGCAAATTTTTGCGATTTTGACAGATACCGTAAAAATTTTAACTTAAAACGTTAATAAAAAAAAAATTGTGACCAACGATTTTTGTTTTTTTTTTAACTACAGTAAGAACGACATATTAGAAATTTTGTATTGAATTTTAAAGTTTTTTTGAGAAACCAAAGTTGTTTTATCGACGTTTCAAAAAAAAAAAATTCCAGTTGTCTATAAATAGCTAAAAAAAAAAGCCATAATATTTTGAAAATTAAACCGTATAAAGATAACGCTAGCATAAAAATTTAGTGACAATGATTCATTTTTGAGTTACAACAATATTTTTTTTTTTTTATTTTTTAAACGAAAAATATATAATCTATATCATATTATGGACATAATGAGTATATGTGCTAAGAGAAAACAAAGAGCATGAAATACATAATTTGAGGAAAGGAGCCACCCAATGATGACACTTTCAATTTTGGTTTAGTTTTTCATTTTTTTTTTTTTTTTTTTTTATTGTTAATGCAATAGATCTCTGCACCAATTACTTTAAGTCGTCTTGGAGGGTTACCTGGGATTGTGAGGGATGATAAATTTTTGATGAGAGGATTTGGATGAGTAGATAGACGGTGATGAAATTTTTTATAGAAACGTTTGGCTTCGTCATGAATAGATTTTAGATTACAATCTATGTGTAGAGTATGGTTTGAAATACATGAAGGGGCATTTACTATTTTTCTTAATGTCATATTTTGAAAGCTTGTATCTTATTTAGATTAGACTTTTTAGCATTTCCCCAAAGCTGGAGTCCATATGTCCAGATGGGTTTTAATAAGGATTTATACATAAGGAGTTTGATATTGATAGGGGTGACCTTGTTACCAATTAAATGTTTCAGCATACGTAGCCTATTGTTTAGGGATAATCTTTTTTCACGTATGTGTTGAGCCCAAGTTAACCGTTGATCAAGCTTTAGTCCAAGGTATTTTACTGTGGGTAATGAAGGAATAGGAATGCCATAAAGCAGTACATTTGGACACGGAGTTTGCCTAAGTGTGAAAGTAGTGTGTACTGATTTAGTTTGATTTACTTTAAATTTCCATTTAGTGTACCAGTTTTCCATCAGCCCAAGATGAGTTTGCAAATGTAAAGAGGCCAAAAAAGGGTCCTCATTAATCGAGATAATCGCTTTTCATCAGCATAGTCTACAACTGAAGTGTTTGAAGATGTTGGTTGATCAGAGACGAAGATATTGAAGAGTATTGAAGATAAAATAGCACCTTGAGGAACTCCAGCATTTATACTTGCTATTTCAGACGTAGCAGTTCCAAAGCATATTTTAAATGAGTGATCTGTGAGATAAGATTTGATAAGTGAGAAATAGGATGAAGGAAGGAAAGATTTCAATTTATATAAAAGACCTTGGTGCCAAACACGGTCAAATGCCTGAGAGATATCTAGAAAAGCGCAAGTGCAGTATAATTTTTTTTCAAGAGAATAGGAGATTGCATCTACTAACCGGTGAACTTGATGTGTGGTTGAATGAGAGGTACGAAAGCCAAATTGATAATCAGGGAGGATTTGTTTTTCAGCAATTAATGGTACAATACGTTTGAGGAGTAGTCGTTCTAGGATTTTTGCAAATAAAGGTAGTAGACTTATTGGTCTGTAGGAAGAGGTAGAGTCAGGAGGTATATTTGGGTTTTGGATCATGATTATATTTGAAAATTTCCAAAGAACTAGAAAGTACGAAAGTCTGAGAATCGAGTTGTATATATGAGCTAGATGAACAATTGCTCTTATTGGAAGATTTCTAGCAACTTCAGCAGTAATGAGGTCAAAACCAGGCGAATTATTAAGTGGGTATTTATGTATGAGATATTTTATATCATAAGGTGAAAAAGACTTAATTGGAGGCGAGGGTTGAAGAGGAGTATTAAGATCCGAATTCACAATATTTGTGTTTTCTATATCTATAATATCTGAGTGTGGTTGAAATATCTCAGAGAGATGTTGTCTGAATAACTCGGCTTTTTCGGTATCAGAGGTGGTAAGACTCCCGTCGGATTTTTTTAATGGTAAATTTGAAGCTTTATATCTTAAGACTTTCTTAGTGGCTTTCCAAAGGCTGCCGTCTTTTTGAGTAAGATTTGTTAGATTATGAGTGAGAACTGTGTTTTTATGTTTAGCGATCAGTTTTGACAGTGAATT
>NW_026083458.1:0-23406 GCF_020184175.1 Aphis gossypii
AATAAATTAAAATATGCACCTTTCAGAAAAAATATAATAAAATTAAAAACATTATACTTAAATGTTTAATACTAACAACTAAATGTATGTCTTATTTTTGTTAATTGTTTTCAGATACAAGAACATCAAATATAATTAAAATACTATTGATACCATTCCTTGTACCTACCAAAACACAAATAAAAAATAGTAACTCCAAATTTTGGAAACCATCATTATCAGAATCAGTCTCAGCGTTTGCTACACATGTGGCTGTGAGTTTAAAATACAATTTTAGCCTAGTGTTCTAACTATATTAAAAATTATGCCATTTAGTTAATGAACATTTTTTTTCAGAACATGATAAAATTTCAAGAGGATTTGATACAAAGGCAAGACAGATATTCGCAATATGGATCTTCAATTCAGCCATTTATCACTTTTGTTGGTGAGGATATCCAATCCATACACACATGTTATGTTCGTGTAAACCAAAAATGTTGGCATTTTGAGTGTCCTCTTAAGGCTTTAGAGGTTTGTTTTAAATCATATTTTGTGTTCCATTGCATTTATCCTAAAGAATGTTATGATTCATGGCTGATTATACAAAAGCATTTATTTAAGTTGAACACAGAGTATGATAAACAAACTTCTATCATAACTACAGTATCTGTCAAAATGCAATCACTTGAAGTACCTACAATTAATTAAATTAAATATATTTAGTACTTAGCTATATTTAAATTTTTCAAAATTTTTAAATCCTATAGTCTTAACCCTAAGTTGATATTTAAATTTAAATTTATTTTATTTAAAAGTTATTAAGTATCTAAGCATTTATAAATTTAAAATATAAAAATGTTTGTTTGTTTCATATGCTCTTCAGTATTTTCTTCTATTAGTCAACTTATGTTTCATTTTCAAATTTATCATAATCTGAGCAAAAATGCTATGTACAAATGTAATCAACAAGGCTGTATTAGGGACTTTGATGGTTCAGAAAAATTTAGACAACATTTAAAAAGAGTTCATTCAATAACTGACGTAACCCATCAATTTTCTTTTAATGATAATTGTCAAACTTCAGATATTCCTATTTCTGATGATACTACTCCTGTCTTAAATTTGTCTGAAGAAGTTGTAAATACTAGTAATGGTAGTATACACTTTGAGGATGTCATAGGTATAAATAAAATTAACTATTTTTCTTTTGAAGATATTGTGAAGAATTGTGCATTACAGTTCATAACAAATTTATACACAAAACCTAATGTTACTGAATCTCTAATGCAAGAAATAGTTGACGGGGCAACAGAATTATTCTCATCTGGAATTATATCCAATTTAAAAAATAAGATAATGCCTCATTTATTTAATAACTCTAATAAAACTGAAATAGCTGAAATTGAAAAAATGTTTACTATCTTAGAAAATCCATTTTCAGAGTTAGGACCGAGTATCAGCGTTTTAAGTATTTTGAAACAAATAATTTATTTTCTAAACAAAAACAGTTGTTATTGGGTTTGTAAATCAGCAAAAAATTGTGTCTGGGGTTGAGCGTCAATTATGATACAGGTTCAAGGTCATTTATTTCCTATTAAAGATAATTTAAAAAGATTTTTTGCGTTACCTGGCGTGTATGATGCAGCTAATAAGTTTATTTCAGATTCAAAAATCTAATTTACTATCATCATTATAGATGGAACCACTTGGAAAAATATTAAAAAAAACTTTCCGAATAAAATAATTTACCCAATTTTTTTATATTTTGATGATGCTGAGATGGGGAATCCACTTGGTTCACATTCAGGTATATATAAAATGGGATGTGTGTACTATACTATTCCTGCCATACCTCCTGAATACTTGTCAGCCTTAGAAAATATTTTTCCAGCATTTCTTTTTCATTCAACAGATCGAGGAGAACACAAATTTAATAATAAAACTTTATTTTCTTCTCTTTTAACAGAACTTATAGACTTGCAAGAAAATGGTATTTCTATTTGTGTAAATTCAACTAATATTACTATATATTTTGCTCTTGCATTAATTTTAGGAGACAATTTAGGCATTAATTCTATTTTAGGATTTGTTGAAAGTTTCTCTGCAAACTACTATTGTCGTACATGTCGTTCCCCTAAAAGTCAAATGCAAACCATGCTTAAAGAATCCGTTGATGCAATTAGAAATAAAGAAAATTATGAATCAGATGTGCAAAAAAACAATATTTCAGAAACTGGTATTAGTTCATATTGTGTTTTCAATGAAATTCCTAATTATCATGTTACTGTTAACATGGTGTGTGATTTTATGCATGATGTATCCGAAGGAGTCGCACGATATGATATGGCTCTTATAATTAATTACTTGATAGATCATAAATATTTTTCACTTGAAAATTTAAATAATCGATTAATATTATTTGAGTATGGAGTTACTGAGTGCAAAAATAAACCACCAACAATTAGTAAAACCAATCTGAATAATAATTGTATAGTCATGTCAGCCTCTGAAATGTTATGTTTAGTACGATATTTTGGGCTAATTGTTGGTGAATTGGTTCCATTAGGCACTAAAATTTGGGAGTTATATATTAGCCTTAGAAAGATAGTTGACATTTGCTGTGCTCGAGTTTTGCAACGTGAATGTGCACTTCAATTAGACTCATTGGTTTCTGAACATAATAAATTGTATTTATTTTTTTCTAATAGCTCCCTTAAACCTAAATTTCATTTTTTAACACATTATGGTCGCTTACTTCTTAAAAATGGCCCTATTTCACTTACTTCCTCATTAAGATATGAAGCAAAACACAAAGTTTTAAAGGCATATGCCAACTCTATACCATGTAGAATAAATTTAGGACATACATTATCACACAAACTTCAAACACAAATGATTCATCGTTTTCTAGTTAAAAAAGGGCTGGAACTAGATTTAAAAATGGGGTCATGTTTAAAAATTATTACTTCTGAAGATTTCAGCATCAATTTTTTTAATTCATTGCCTAATGAATTTAAAAGTGATACATTTTCAGTTTCATGGGTCAATTTTAAAGGAGTTCAGTATAAACCTGGAATGTTTTCAATAATCGATATTGATTTAAACGGTTGTATTTTTGGTGAAATACTTAATATACTAGTTAACAAGTCTAGAATGCCATATTTAGTGTGTAAACTATTTTTAACAGTGGGTTTTGATAGCCATTTTTATGCTTATGAAATTAAAAAAATATAATTATAGAGAATCTAACCTTATTGGTTGTTATTTAAAAGATTTAAAATACCCTACCCCGACTGTTCTTCGTGTTCTTGGAAATGGTAAATTGTATGCAAGTTTAAGATATGCATTATAAATAATTATTTATGATTCTTATTATCTATGCAGCCAGGTAGTTGTTTAAGGCTACAGACTAACTATATTAGGTAGGTACCTATTTGTTTATTATGTTTTTATTCTATTATATTTTTAAAATTTACATTAATATTGTATGAGTAAAATGTTAATTTGAAAATGTATCTCATGTATTATTTCTGCTTATGTACTTTTATTGAATAAAGCAAACTGTTAATTTTCTTATTTATGGCTTGATTTGTGTTCTCAAAAATGTAAGTATTATGAATATATAATATATACCTATACTAAATGTAATATGTATAATATTATATAATAGAAATATGCTGTATGCTGGTTGAATGAACCAAATCCTTTTTTTCTAATTATATTGGGACTACACTAATGGTGGATTTGATTCAACATCAGGTTGTTGTCATTTCAACAATTTGATAATAAATTCTAAAGTTAATTTAGCTTTTGTTGATACAAATTACATAACTATTTATTGGTGTTATGTCTACAACAATCTTCAAATATCAAATTTACACCTAATGGACTATTTTTAACATCTAATAGTTGCTATTTCTACAATTAACTATAGTAGTAACTAATTGTTTCAAAGTTAATGTGACTGTTATAATACTTTATTTTAACATCAGTTGTTGTTATTTTAACCATATATTATGGTCAATATGAATTAATTAAGTGTTTATTCTACACTTGACGTTTAAGTGACGTGTAGGTGTTGTATCAACACCAAACTCATCTAAGCTGGAAAATAACGTGCAAATGTGTATAATATTAACACCATTTAGTATTGAATCGACTGCAGTTTTCTAAGTGTGTAGATCTACAAATCTTAATACAAAATGTTGATCTATTAATTATTTGTGATGATGTAACTGATGATGGTAAACATTCTGCTGATTGTACTCGTTATATAAATCAGGATACTTTAATACCTATAAAACGAGCTGTGAATTCAAAAAAATATATATAGATGTAAACCATGTACTGAACTAAGAAGACAAAATCAAAAAAAGAATAGGTACAAGAAAATAACCGGTGTAAAAGTCAAAGCTCAAAAAATAAAACTTAAAACTAGTCAAATTAGAAGGCTTAAAACAAAGGTAGGTACATTTTATTAAGTAAATTTGTATTTAAAATGAAATATCTTATGTATTATAGGTTATATCATTGAAACAAAATATTACCCGTATGATTAAAAAGTATGATAATCTTTCACAAACACAATTATCTTTATATACCAACCAGCTACCTGAAAAACAAAAGGAAGTTGTTTATGCTTGTTTTAATGCAGCAAAAAATAAGTCAACAAAAGGTAGACGATATACAGTTACGTGGATTTATGAATGTCTTCTAATGCGAATAAAATCACCAAAATTGTACCGTAAAATGCGAAAAGATAATATACTGCCATTACCATCATATACAACTTTGCAAAGATATATTCAAAAAATTCATCCAGTATATGGTTTTTCGGAAGCCACATTTGAAGTGATGGGATTAAAAACAAAAGATATGCCTGAAATAGAACGACACGGTACCATTTTAAAATATTAATATTATTTTGAAATTAAGCCCATATTCAAATAAACATTTTTTTTCATTTAAATGTTAGGTTGCTTACTTCTTGACGAAATGAAACTTTCTGAAGCACTATCTTTTCAAAGAAGTAATCTCCATGTTGAGGGTTTTGTAGATCTAGGAAAATACAGCACAGAAAATGACAAAACAAAGCTTGGAGATCATGCACTTGTGTTGTTATATCAACCATTTTGTGGTAAATGGTATCAGACAGTTGGCGCTTTTTTGGGTACAGATGCAGTACCAGGAAACATCCTTGAAAAGATAATAATGGAAGCAGTAATATTGCTGGAAAATCAAAATATCCACGTTGATTGCATTACAACAGATGGGGCAACTTGGAATCGTAGCATGTGGAAACTTTTTGGAATTTCTGAAAAATCATCCAGTTGCATCCATCCAACAGACGGAAATAGAAAATTATGGTTTGCTTCAGATTTCCCACATCTTATTAAAAATTTACAGTCAAGGATTATAAATAGTAAAAGTGTAGAAGTATGTAAACATTATTTATTTAATAAATATTAATTATACCTATAATATATGTAAATATATATTTAAGATTCTAGAAGGTACTATTGATATTTCCCATTGGAAAGCTCGTGTCGAGGCTGATTCTAAATTACAAGTAAAAGTCTGTTATAAATTAACTGAAGATCGTGTCCGCCCATGCCATTTTCAAACAATGAATGTGAAAATGGCTTTCCAGGTACCATTGTAACCTAAAATAAAAACCATACATTTAATATATATAAATCTTTTTAAAGATTAATTACATAGGTACTTATACTAAATTATTAGTTTTTTAGTGATTCAGCTGCTAAAGCAATGGAATACTACAAAGAAACTGTACCAAAATTAAAAGATTGTTCAGCAAGTGTTACATTCATAACATTAATTAATAAAGTTGTATATGCGATAAACTCACAAATACCAAAAAATGCTTTGAGACCTGACCCTGATTCAGTTCACAATAAGGTAATGATATTACATTTATAGACTAGAAAAAAAAGAAAAAAATTACTACATAAAACTGTTGAAAAGGTACATAATAAAAAATATCATACATGTTTAAGGTTCTTCAAGATTTTTTATTTTATCTTGACCAACTTGATGATATGAAAATAAGTGCTTCAAAAAAGTTTACAGCATCAACAATCACAGGTTTACGGGTTACAGTTAAAACAGCACTTGAATTAGTAGAATACTTATCACATGAAGTTGGGTTTAAATATTTTTTAACGAGACGTATGAATCAGGATACTCTAGAGGTAATAATAAATATAAAATACAAGATAAAATCTTGATAATATTATAGCCAGAAACTTACCTTATTATAAATAATTACAGCATTTCTTTGGTTGTGTTCGAGATGCATGTGGGTCAAGTTCTCATCCAGATCCCATTTTATTTATTCAAGTCTTTCGTTTATTATCGACATATGCACTTGTTCGGCCACCACGTGGGAGTAATGTCTCGGGTAGTGAATTGCTAGAAACAATATTAAATATGAAAGACATCATGAATGAAAAAAATAATGAAAGAAAAGTTGAATTTGAACAAAAAATTGACAACATAATTGACAATAATTTTGGTGACATATCTGTAAACAATTTGAATTTACAAGATCATGATTATACAGCCCTCAGGATTGACGAAAATGCATTAACTGTACTAAGCGGATATGTTGCACGAAAAATGAAAAAAATGAATCCTGCAAAAAATTGTAATGCATGCAGTACAGCTCTATGTGCTAAACAGGACAATCAAGAAAATCAACAAAGGGAAAAATTATTGTCATTAAAGAGTCGTGGATTCTTAATGGTTCCATCAAAGAATTTATATGAAATAATATATCAGGTACCTTTCTGGAAAATGTATTTAAAAAACAAATAAATTAAATTAAAATATATACAATAAACTAATAACAATAAAATTACATAACTACCTATTATTTTCAGCTTGAAGATGCAATATGCAAAATATTAACATCTACTAAAATGCATAAAAATATATTATTTGAAATATTAGAATATTTGGAAACTAATAATTTAAAAATTATATCCATTGGTTGCAATGAACATGGACATTTGCTTGCAAAATCCATCATAACTTTTTATTTGCAATGCCGGATGCATTTTGCATGTACAATAGAAAATACAGCTAGAGAAAAAAACAAAAAACAAAAAAATCTAGCCAAGCAATCTAAATTATAAAATTATATAATGTACCTGACCAATGAAAAAGAATATTTTTAATTTTAATTTTATAATACTACATTTTACCATTTACCAACCCATTATAGTTTTATTTTTAGATAATTATTTATACTTACCTACTTAATAATTGTTAGTTTTTCATTGTTTTAATAATTATACAAGCAGCATGTAAAAAAAATGTTTATTTATTAGTTAATAAGTTATTGATATTTTTAATATTACTAATTTATTGTTTCCTGACTCCTGTCTGACTGATTGATAAATATAAATATTAGTGAAATGTAAATAGAAGATAGGTATTCCTATTCCATTATTTTAATTATAGAAAATACCTAGTTCTTACCATTGACATAAATATATTGAAACATAATTTATAAAACTATTTATAGTCAGTGAATCATATTCAACATTTGGTAAGTTTTAACTTCAAAATTTTACATGCATGATTTTACGTGCAACAAAAAGGAAAAACAGGCCTCCGGGCGAATCGTGGCGTTACCTATCGCGCTCCCGCGGTACTATCAAAATGCCGTCCAAATTGGCATCCGGAATATTTACGAGTGGTATCACCTTATCTTCTCTACATCGTGGGTGAGGGTATATTATAAAATAAAATAAAATAAGTTGAAACTTGAAATACATCGCTAAAATTAATTTGAGGAAGAAGAGGACTCTACAAATGTCTTCACTATCAAGGATGGCTAGTCAACAAAATTATGACAAACAATTGTCTGTTGACTCTAAATCAACTGATGAAATGTTTTGTTATGACTCTGATGCTGACAAAGAGTATAAGCCTCACACAGAGAAAAGAATTTTAAAATATAGGTAAGTACCTACTATGTCCTATATATTATATTATGTAGGTACCTATATAGATATAATAATTTTGTTGGCACTTTATTAGATTTTGTATGTACCTACTTACAGTACTTTTTTTCTTAAACATCTACACATCATAAGAAACAATAAAAGTTATTTCATACCATTAATATTTAATTTAGAGCCAATTGGAATTACATACTTAGTTTATGTATGGTGAATGGCAACGATTTTTGTGTTTTACCAAACTTTGATCTCCCTTTAAAAATCATACATTTATAATACCGTTAAGGAAAACACTTTTTTAGAATTGTTGTTACCTTGTTTATCATTATAAGCATAATTCAGAAATATAACTTATAAACTTTTTTTATAACTTTTTTGCAATTCACCTCTGACTGGGGTGAATTGAAACATTAGATTAAAAATCATGTTTTATTCATTTCAAACAATTCATAAGTGAATTGAAACACTAAATACATAACTTTAAAAAAATATAAAAATTTTCCAATTCATTGGTATAATTTTCAATTTTTTCTGATTAATTTAAGCAACATAATAAGTATCTCAAGTATAATAAGCATAAAAATATAATAACCTTTGACAAATTTCAGTCTTTAAAATAAGTTTATTATTTTAAAAATTTAAATACAAAAGTAAACACCTAATTACCATATATATATTAAATTAAGTAATATAACAAAATTACATTTAAACATGACAACAAATGCAACAAATAACAAATTTCAGTCTTTGAAATTACTTATTTTATAAATTAAAAAACAAATGTAGATACCTTTTAATGAAAACAAATATTATATAAAAAAAATTGACGTAACATAATATAATATATCAAATTCAACAAATTTCAGTCTTTGAAATTGCATTGGTAGGTAATATCTTATAAAATAAAAAACAAATGTGCCTCCTAATAAATATATATCTACGATTTGGATGTAAAAAAACATTAAATTTATGAATTTCTCTTTTATAATTGGAGGATCTAGCTTCCCAATTGCTTGATTATGTATAAATTCATATTCATCAGAGACTTGTGGATATACAAATAACATGAAACCTGGGTCTTTGTGGATAGAAGGTTTTTTTTCTCAAAAATTCAATAACACCAACTTTACTGACTTAACAAACATACATATCTGAATGGTACTGAACCAACAACCAATCACCACATCAATGTCTAATATGTCTACGTCATAAACATTTTGAACAGTTTTAATTGTATTATTAATCTGAACATATTTAACATTTGGAGCAATTGTTACTGGAATTGTTTGAACATTACTATCTGGAGTATTAGAGTTTATTTCAACAGGATTATTATCTGCAGTATCAGTATTCATTTCATCAACATTAATAATATCTGAAGCATCAATATCTTATAATACAACATATGGGTTGTCCACGCGTTCTTTATCTTAACCATTTTCTGATTCTGATGAAGATATATCCACACTTCTATCAGGTTCAACATTTAATCTAGTTCTTAATGATCTAGTATTTAGTGGTGTTTCATATCGAAGCTCTTTTAATTTATTTAAAACAGAATCCTCAACCACAAAACTATCTTCAATACTTGATTCAGGAGTATTTGCACTTGGTATCATACTTAGTACTTTGTTTCGATTTAAAGAAATTATGCCACACTTTTCAAATACAGACTTAATATTAGATATACGATTAGGTTCTAAAGTAGTAATTAATTTGTCCAGAAGAGTTGGGAAAATAGATTTTGGAACAGTTCTTTTCGACCAGGGAATTTTTTCCATTCTTTTAAAATGGTTCTCTGTGTTTGTTTTAGAGGCCTGAGAACGCTACATCCAACGGTTGTGTTAAATGTGTTGAGTTTGCTGGAAGGAATACAAATTTAGCTCCAATATCAGCACACATTTTTATGGCATCACAAGATAAATGGGAAGATAGATTATCCTTTATAAGCACTTTTGGACCGTCTAACTTTTATAAGTATGGAATAGCAACAGTAAACACCCAGTCTTCGAAACATTTTGTGTCGAACCAACCTGATTTTGAACAGTTAAATCGTGTTCTTTTTGGAGCACCATTTCTCCTAGGCCCGTATAAATATGCTGACTTATATACAACATAAGTAGGCAAAACATAACCATCCCCAGATACAGCAAACTTGATCGAAGTTAACGACTTTGTTGAATTCATTATTCGTTCTGGGTATTTCATACCCTTTTTGGCAATAACCTTTGATCTGCCAGGATCATCAGATAAATTAGTTTCATCATAATTGATAATGTTTGATAGTGGTACACCTTCAATAGGTTTTTCTAAATAATTAAAATAATTATTAATTTGTTCTGGCGAAACAGCAGCCCTTGCTCTTTTTATATTCTGACAAATTCTAGAATTTCTCTTTGATGTCTTTGTAAAAATGATAGAGCAAACTCCACACCAGGCATATAGTTTTTAGACCGCTTTACAACTAAACCCTTTTTATCACATATATATTTATCTATCATTCTTAAATCCATAGTATTCATAGGATAGCCCCATTCTGCACATTTGACTAACCTTTCTACAATCATATTTTACATTTCTACAGTTTGACCTCCGATTTTTTTCCTTTTACCGTTAGCTTTAACCCATCTTTGGAGTGTAGAATAATATGAATTGTGGTTCTTAGCAGCTTTTGTTAATGACATTCTACTTCTTACGTCTTCAACAGCAGCATTCAAATCATCATCATTTCTTTTCCTATATTGTCTCCCTCTGAGATCAGAAATATACACTCTGGGCATCTAAAAATAAATTTATTATACATTTATCTTCATTTAAGTGTAAAACAACACATTTTTAGTAGGTATAGGTACTGTCTACGTTTCTGTTACAAATCACCCCGTTTTTGGTTAACTATAAGAAATTGATGGTTCTAAAATTTATATTAAATTGAAAAATGTATTTACTTTGTTGTTTTGTAAATTTCGGAAAAAATTAAAATATTTTCTATACGAAAAAAAATTGTTGTACATTTTAACATTATCAACAGCACTTGGATTTTGGAGGTAATAAAATGATTAAATTGATAAGCGAGAAAAAAATATTTTGCTTTGGAGGTAAAAACAATCCAATCACGATGTTGTTTTTTTAATAGATAACATTTATCACAATGCATATATATCGTATCTTTTCAAAGCGATAGCATTAAAATTGAATATTTGTCGATAATAGTAAACAAATGACTGAATACTTGTTTCAATTCACCTTGCAGTTGCAATTCACCCCATTTTACGGTGCTTAGATGTTTGGAAACCACGTTAAATGTATTGTAGTTGTTTAAATGTATTAATATATTACTTATTTATTTTGGCAATGATAGTAATCATTTATATCTAAAATTCAGAATAATAGCATATTATAGAACACAAGTTACCTACTTTAATATTATTATGTAGATTTCTTACTTGGTTATTTTTATTTTAGTGTAACGTGCCACGTACAAGCAACCAAATGATGTAGTGTTGAATGGATTAATTATAAAATATGAAGACTGGTTAAATTATTCTAAGTATTTTTTATTGAAAAATATTCTAAGTCCAAATGATTTAATTATTGAACTGGGTGACGTGAAGGTTCTCGCTCTAACTCTGGTGGATCACGTCTGAAATGTGCCTATTCAGGGCCCCCTTATATATCATCCAGGGACTCCCGCGGTACCTTCAGATCCCTGATGGTCATCTGCACAAACACCCGCTTCTACCCAAAAAAGTTGTGTTCAATGTATATGCAAATAAAAATCCACTGTCTTTTAATTTTCCTGATGAAAAAAGAGGGAAAAAATGATAATAGAATCTCTAGTGAATGCAAGGACTTTGTTTTTAAACATATTTCTTCATATCCTACTATACAATCGCATTACTGTAGAGCAGATTCTCAAAGAAAATATCTTGACTCAAACTTAAAGATTTCTAAAATGTATGACCAATATGTTACTTTATGCTTATCTCAAAATGAAATACCAGTTAAATCTCATATGTATAGAAGTATTTTTAATAACAATTTTCATTTTTCATTTTATACATCTAAGACAGACTTATGTTCCTATGTGAAGTGTGTGCTGAGTATGATTATTTAAAAAAATCTAATTCTAATGATACCCAAAAAACTAGTTTTTATGAGGAGCACATTTTTAAAAAAGGAGTCCATGAAATTAGAGAGAAATATGGACAAAAATCTTAACCCAAATACTATTGTAGTATGTTTTGATTTAGAAAATGTAACTAATTTACCCATGACAAATTTTGGTTACGCTTTTTACAAAAGAAAACTAAATGTATATTATAATATCTCATGTAAATGTCTCTTCTCAAGTGTATTGTGTGATATGGAACGAGGCTTTGGTTGGACATTCAGGCAATGATCTAGCTAGTGCTGTTATTTGTATCTTAACTAAAATTGTTGAAGACATAGATAGTATAGAACATATTATAACCTGGTCTGACAGTTGTGTACCTACCCCAAAATAGAAATCCCATTATTTCCACTGCTATGATCAATTTTTTAATAAATAATCCAAAAATAAAAACAATTACTATGAAATATTCTATACCAGGCCATTCTGGTAAACAAGAAGTAAATATTGCACACTCACAGATTGAAAAAAAATAAAAAATTTAGAAATTTGGTTTCCACTTGCATTCATTTGAGCATTATTAAGAGTCAATGATAAAAAACCATTTAAAGTTTCATAGTTAAATGAAAATAATTTTAAAAATGACCACTTTACATCCAAAAAATTTAAGTTTAATCTTATTCCATTCAATTCTGTAGTTCAACTTCAATTTTCCAATACAAATATAAATAAAGTTAAGTATAAAACATTACATGGTGTAGATGATTTTCTTCAAATTAACTTGTGTTCTAACTCGACTCCAAATTTTATACAATCCTTAAAAAATATAAACTTAGCATTATCAACTAAAAATAATCCAAAAATAACTAAAGAAAAAATTGAAGATGTAGAGTATTTATACAAATGTATGCCCGAAGATGAACTTATGTTTTATACTAATTTGTTTCAAAGATATAAAGAAACTTTTAAATAAAAAATAATACACACATTATTCTTAGTAATATGTAGCTGAGTATGTTAATTCTTAATAGTTAAAAAGAATTGTTTTGAATTTTAATTCTATTAATATTTTTAGTTATTATATTTTAATTATATTTTATTTTTATTATTAAATGTTGCATCACATTGTTATACATTTATACAAAATAGTTTAAATAAAAAGTAATTTTATAAAATATTGATAATTGAAGGTTGAGATAAAATTATATGATTTTATGTTATATTATGTTGGCCTGACTGATCAAAATTGTGTTATGTGCTGTAGGATAAATAGGTTCTATATATTAATATAAAATATTTAGCGAGTAAAACAGTTCTTTGTATAGAACCTTTTTACTCCCAACTGTTTTTTTGTTGTTTTTTATTTTTAGAGAATTAACTAAAATAGTGTGATGCTATATTCGCATGTTATATTGTTATAGAAAACCCGCTTGATTTTTTGATATCAATTATAAACATTTATCTCTATATGATAAAAAAATATTTAATAGCAAACCTTAAAAATGCTCTCCTGAAAAATTAGATATTTTGACATAAAACCTTTTACTCTTAGCCCACGAAGTATTATTTATAACATATGTGTTTTTATTGTAATCATATAATGGAGATATATTCCCATTTAAAATTAACGTTAACAAATGAGATCGCATTCGTGATTTGTTAAGTATACGATCAATTTCAGGACAATCATTAAGATACTTTGCTGGTCTTTTATTTTCAACAGTATTTGTATATTTTTGATCGTGTTTTAAAGGCCCAGTTTCAAATTGTATAAACCACCTCATGTATTTTCTTGATCAATTGTCATTTCACTACCAAATGAACAAGCTGGTGAAATACAGGGCGTTACTGATTGGATTTGCGCATCTATATCACTATGGTCATTTATCAATTTTTCTACATTTTCATCTAAGTATTGTTATTTTTTTTCATGTTTATACTCGTTTCCCATTATATCACTTTCGTATTCTTTGTCAGAAGGTAAATAATTTGATAAAGACACTGGTGACATACATGATATTATTTTAGAAATTGGCTTTTCAATTTTATTTGTATAATTTATTTCACGAAAGCTGTCTTCTTGTAACTGACTACTACGTGCCATTTTCATAGAACTCTTAATACTTTTGAGATGGGTGACTAGAAAGCGATCAACAGTCATAGTGGTAGTATTTTGTTTTAATATATTCATTTTTAGTAAAGCAAAGTCTCCTTCGATGGCTGCAGATGTTGTGCATTCATATGGCGATTTAAAAACTGGGCACATGATATTTTACCATAAAGGAAATTCTTTACAAAGTCTTAGTAAGGTTTTGGTAAACTCGGGTAAAATATATGGACTTATTCTGTCACCTTCAACTAATGAATTACAACTACTCTTTAATTTTATTGTATTCAAAAATGTGTTGATTTTTAAATTTTCTTTTAGTTTACTTGAAACGTCAGTTTCTTCATCCGAATGATTAGAAAATATATCATTGTTATCAATAGTATATTTTATTACATAATTTCCATTAATTTTGCATCCTCGTATATTGAAAAGAAATCTTGTTCTTGCTTCCTCAGCTGGAAATTTTCCTTTACTCTCAATTAATTTACCTTCTGTTTGGCTCATTGATATTGTTAAGATGTCGAGTAATAACTTTTTAAACTCATCTAAACATTTTGCTCCAACTAATAGTATAACACATCTAACATAAAACTGTTTCAATCGATATTTGTTTGTGCCAGTTAAACACTTCCAGCGGCTAATTTAACTAAATGTGTAATATCAATTCGAATAAAACATAGTGGTAAGTCATTATAAGATGTTGAACATATAACATTGAAGCATTAATCCACATAGTCACTCGAGGTTAAACCACTACAAAATGCTCTTGAGATTGCTCCAAGCATTGCTTTTGAGTAATCACAAGTTGTTTTTTGGGGTATGGGAACTCATGTTTTCCCACATGAGATCGTTTTTTTTTCCATTAAGGGGTCTTTTTGAATGATGGTCTTCCCAACAGTTTGTTGTATCTTCAGTTTCTATGTTTAATGGTAATGGAAATCCTTCAACAGGTTTATGATCAGCCAATCCATTTAAAAACACTCCACAATCTTTACATTTGGCTTTAAACGTAAGATAATAATTGGCACGAGAAGAATCAGTAGATACCCGACATCTCTTATACACATAGGTGCATGGCATTTTGTAATTTTTGAGAAATTCATCATTTACAATGTTTGTCCAAACACCTGGCTGTAATACAGAATATTGTTTTCTGTGTTTTTTTTTTTACCGTACATAACTTCGATTGGGCTCATTTTAATAATTTTTTTGTATAGAATATCGATACTAAAACGTTTCACATTACTATCAACAGTCGAGGAACTTGACGTTATTGATTTTGAACTTTCTTCATCTGATTCAATATTAATTGAAACAGTGTTTTTTTTATAAACGAAGAGTTTGTATTATTCTTTAATTGTGATAGCCATGAATGTCGATTCTGATAGACGGATATGTATAAATTCTTTGCAGTTACCTTATTGTCTAAATCATCACAAATAGTTGTCCAAATTTTTGATGTACAAGGTACTAAATTTCCATTCGAATAGCACATCCATCACGAATGGCTTCAACTGCTTGAAAAACGATATCATGTAGAATTTTAGGTTTAGGGCCACCGCAAGACTATTAAAAAAATATTTAAACATATTAAATACAGACGAGTGAAGAAAATGCCAGGAAAAAATTTAAATAAAATATTTTAAATAATATGATGACTATTATTTGCTTGTATACAACCTATGGAGGGATTAAATCTCTTGATCTCCCCACCATGTAAATACGGGCACCCGGGAATTTGGCCAAAAATTAAATCAATATTTTTAAAGTGTACCTGGAGATTGGTCCATAAAAGTATAGCACACAAATATACTATTAATATGAATATATAATGTTTATTAACTAATTATTATTTCTTAACATATAAAAATACAATTCGTCAAATAATTAATATATTTTTTTTTAATATTTCCATACAAATTTAACTAATTTAATATGCAAGGTCCATAAAGTCAGTCAAATAATAAATAATATGAAATAATTTTTTTCTAATACAATATTTAAAAATAGAATTAATTTTTTTTTTTTAAATAACATGATACAGATTGTCCATATTCAAATCGGGTTTTTTCCCCTTCTTCATATTTTTTAATTTCATAAGAATAAAATTTTGTCAAACTTAAGTTCGTTTTCTCATTTTTATTGTTCTTATACTTCTAAGCTTAATATAAACTTCTGATTTAAGTTATTATTAATATTATAAATATAAAATTTGTATGGCCCAATTACCGTATACCTCTGGAAAAAAATATGAATATTGTGGTCCAAATCCCGGACGCCCGTACATCACTACTAAAGCTGGCCCACTAAATTTATTAACTTATTATATATACACTTTTATGTATATTTTAAAATATATTCTAAAATATTTGAGGTTTATGGTGTTAGGAAATTAAATATACTGCATATTGATTTTTGATACACCTACTTATATGCCTTTTTTCAATTGCTTTTTTTTCCTAGATTCAATAAAACTGTATATTGCATATACGCAGGTGTGGATACAAAGAGTATTCTATACTTCGCCCATGATATTTAACTATACCAGCGTGTTGGTTCTATTGATGATTGTTTTCATCTCCAAAATGATCTAGATAGCTTTGTCAACTGGTTTAAAAATATTAGCTTATTCTTAAAATATCTAAATGTAAAATTTTAACTTACACACGTAGACGTTCACCAATAATTCATTCCTATAATATTTTAGGTTCTGAAATTTTACGTGCTAATGAATCTGTTATTGATCTTGGTTTTAGGCTTACCAGCTCACTTGATCCACGACCACATATTGATATGGTATGTTGTAAGGCCTTGAAAATTCTTGGATTTATCAACAGGCTGGCTAGGGATTTTAAACTAGATTCGCCATTTAAACTACTATACTGTACTTTAATAAGACCTATATTAGAACACGGCGTGGTTGTTTGGAGTTCTTTTACTGCTAGTTTCTTATTAGGCATTGAACACCCTCCACATGGTTTTTCTGCTGTTGCTGCGAAATTAGGTCTCGTCGCTTTATCTGAACGCAGGTGAATGCTTTGCATAAAGTTTTTAAAGGAACTACTGTCTGATCAAGTTAATTCATCTGATTTATTATCCTTACTTAATTTCAAGGTCCTTCCCTGTCAAAACCGTTCTAGTATTCCTTTTTATATCCCTATATGTCCGAGCAATTATATGAAAAATGAGCCTATTAGGCGTTTAATGTTAATGCCCAAGAGGATTCTTCTATAGATCATTAATTTACTACTTGTTAATATTTTTCTTTTTTTTTTTCATAATATTAATCTGTTTTAATAATTTAATTTAATTAGCCTTATTTATTTATCATTATTTGTAAATTTAACTTTTTTGCTCTGTTATGAGTATTGTTAAAATTATGTAATTTGTATACATTTTCAAAAGGGTTTCAAACCCGTTTATTATTATAAAATAAAATAAAATATAAAAGACGAAAGTCAAGTGGGTAATAACACTCTGCTGTATAGTAGGTATCGAGTGGAACTCAGATATGAAGTAGGTCACTATAATGGATGTGTTAAATTTGAATCCAATGATAGGTTAACTTTTTACGGAACACGATTCCGAAATGATTTGTCAACCTAAGATCTATTTTTCAACCGAAATATAAAATTTTGAGTAATATCTTATCAGAAATCGAAGGAATACAATTATTTACGTTCTACGAGAACGAACAAGTTATTGAACCTGAAAAAGCCCTACCAAACTCTGGTCATATTTTAGACAATATTTCAACAGAGAGGCAAGGATATGTATATAAATGTTAATGTATATAGTATATATATAATAAAAACGAATGTTTTTTAAAAAAACATCTCATTCTCGATCATGGACGCCAGTGGTGAAGTACTCGAAGAATTGATAAAAGCAAAAGAAAACATTAAACGGAAATATATTGCATTAAAACAAGGAAAAGCCAATATTCATTTGTTAATAACAGAAATATTTAAACCGATTATCGAACCATTAAACGAAATATAAATTTCTACTTCGGTTAAAAATATTCTTACAAACAACATTGAAAATTTACATTTTTATCAAATAAATGAATTATTAGATTCATACAGCGTAGACAAGACGTATGGTCCTAAATTACAACCTAATAAACAGTACGTCTAGGTAAAAAAGAAATCAAACTTGTTGGAAATATGATAATTGTTGATGATACTACATACCCGTTAACACAAGGTCTCAATAATTGAATATTTTCAAAAGCTCCGAAAACGATTTAAAGACATATAAATCTATATTAATTCAGACATTAGCTCATTTAACGTCAAACAGCAAACAAATTGAAAAAGGCGGTAATAAATATAGAAATATAATCACAACATTATTTTCATTTGGTAGTGGAATATCTGTGCAATTAAAAAAAGATAAGTAGTATAAATATGGGGCGTCTGGCTCCATTTTTCAGCGGAGATGAAAAAAGTTTGAGGGGGTATTGTCCACTTGCAGTGTACGTTGTTTCAGGAAAACTATGAGGCGTTTGGCTCCATTTTTATAGAGACACGAAAAATGTTTAAAGCGGAATGTCCTTCTTTCAGTATAAAAAATCTCCCTATTACTTTTACTGAAAATAAAACATGATTAGTTATTAGTTAAACGAATCATTTTCGTTTAAATTTCTGAAATAAATAAAAACATTTTTTTTTTTTATTATAATTTTGTTTATTTATTTTAATTAATTAATAGTATTTAACATCAAGTATTTAAAATAAATCAGTTTTTTAATATTATTCACACTAGTTTTCTTACTTCTCTAGTAAAAGGTACATATTCAACAATGCGATCATGAATTAATAAACAATAAGCAGTTACACCTGTAAGAGATTCCGATGATTCAATTTCCAATTGAACATCTACTGATGATGCTGTAGCCGAATCGTTCTGTTTTGAAGTATCTATAACTACAATTGGAGCGTTCGATAGAAAAGTAGAGGGACTTAATATGGGGTTTCGTATATTTTTTTCATAGTACGATTCTTGAAACGATGTATATAAGTATATATCATATAATGAGGTGAAATTATTTTTCATAAAATCTAAATTCAAATTATCATATGGATAAGCTATTGAGTTAAGAAATACTTTAACGTTTGTTATATTACAGTGATCAAATAAACTACAATCTTTTTCTAACGAATTTTTACGTCCTTTTTGTAATCCAATTATGATAAATCGTGGTTTTTCTAATTTTGATGCTGTCACACTACTTTTTTTGTGGTTCCGAGTTCAGGATATTCAAAAGTTTCAAAAGATCTGAGCGGGATAAACAAACTTTTTTCTTTTTCAATAAGTTTTAATAATTTTAACCTTTCTTCATCATCAACAGTAATATGTGGAACCTTCCAAACTATTTTATTCAAATCAACTTTTCCAGAATTTGTACTTGCACTGGTTATTACCTTTAGAGCGTTTAAATCGTTATGACATCGAGTTAATATTAGTTCTAATCTAGAATTAACTAATATCTTTTTAAAGTCTTCAAATAGACCTAACCAATATTTTAACGGAATGCATGCACTAAATTCTCCATTACTATTTGCTGGGTTTGAACTATTTTTAAAAATCCAACCAGCATTTCCATAACAATTATAATTATCAGGTGTACCTGATAGATAACCTTTTAACGAACTGGTAATACCAAGTACACGTGTACTATCTACTTCTATCCCATTGATTTCAAGTCGTATTTGATCAAAGAGATAGGAAAAACCGTTATTAGTAAGTTTTACTTTTTCAGCATCTGATACCTGACCTTCTAAATATATAAAGCTTTCATTCAGATACGGATAAACATCTGTTTGTTGGATTGATATTATACGTATTTCATAATTATTATTAAATGAAGTTGTATACGGTGTATATGAATGATATTCGATTTTCGTAATTTTAGAATCGGTTTCAAACGGCGAACTTATATCTAAAATATCACTTTCAGGCATTCTGCTTTAATTTATAACCTAAAGCCTTTAAAATTGTTTTATTTTTCGTTGTTATTTTTTTTTACTTTATTCGATGTTACCGGTACCGCTTTAGTCTTTTGACTAACAAGATTTATTTTATGTAATGGGCTTATATTAAATTTTAATCCTATATTAAGATCCAAAACGTTTAATATGTAGATCGATTACTAATTTTTCACCTAAATTGTTTATCGGATTATGATCTTGATCAACTAATTGTATAATTATTGAATCGATATTTGTTTTATTTAATTTGTAATATATTAGGTTAGTTGGAGATTGAATCAACTTCGTCCCTATGTTCTCAGTAGGAGAAAACTCATAAATTGAATGACTTGGCATGTGGTTGTTGAATGAACCTTGAGCTATATTGCACATTACTTTTATTGAATTAACACTGTTTAAATTTACCACTTTCTTTGAACGATGACCATCAATGTATTGCATGTGTGGTTCATATTTTTTTTTTTCAAATCCCAATAAAGGTCCTATACTGTTTGCTACGTTAAACCGTATTGTACCATTACTGAATATGGTTGTCCTAAAATCTACTTGATCAATCCCGATATCAAAAGTTATTTTCTCTGTTAGTTTTATTCCAATGTATTCGTTAACATTATAAAAGTCATCTATTTGCGTCAAAATTTGATTTTTAATATCCTTAATACCATAACACCCCTTTTTCAGTGTGATATAACAGGTTGGAAATTTATTATTATTTAGTAAACGATCGGGGTTTTCTAAATGTATTTCAAACTGGTTATTAGTTTTAATATGTTTGTAAATTTAACAAAGCAATTTCCGAGTCATCGTACACATCAATTGCTGGAAAATAATGTACAGATAATGTAGTTGTATTACCAGTTAAACTTAATGTAATTGATTCATACATTGTAAAAATTCAAGACATAAATGTCCACAATTAAATGAATTAAAATCTTGATAATTTGAATAGTTATATATAATCGTGTTTCCTTTGAAATAGTTTTGTAATTCAATTGGTGGAGGTAAATCACCGAAGCTATCAAAATATACAACCTTATCTTTAATTTTGTAAAACGCTACCTAATGACTTCCATCACCTGAAGATACGTCTAAGTTTAATATACCACATTCAATTGTTCGTGGTTTTTTAGGTAAGTCATCTCGTGAAAAGACTCCTCGGAAATGATTGATATTTAACTTTGCAACGTATTTTATAATATCTCTAGAAGTTAGTGGTCTGTTAGGTAACGTATTCATCAGTTTTTTTTCCTTGATCCATTATTATTTGAATATAATCCATTACCTTTCTTTCTTTTTGAATTTTGTATTTCATTATACACACTGGCACTTCCAGACATTAAACTACCAAGTGCTGATAATCCTGCAAAAATAGGTATTAAGGGAATTGTACCACCTGACTGACCTGGTGTTAAAATCAACCTTTTACCAACATTTTTTTTTTTTAACGTTTTTTTTTTCGCTAACAGCATACCATTTATTTTTATTTTTGTAGTACGTTTCCGTTTACGTTTACAACCCATTCCTATTTTTCTTTTAGCTTTCATTGCGTTGATTATGGTGTACGAAACGATTTTCTCTTTTCTATGTGTATCTTTTGCTTTAACAATACTAATAGTTTGAAATACGAGCTTCAAACGGGTGACTATTTATAAGTGAGTTTACAAATCCTTTACCAGTCTTACCTGATTTACACTTATGAGTTGAACGTATCATTTATAACTGATTATAAAGTAAAAATACATGAGTATTTATACCAAAAAATGAACTTGATTGAGCACAAAGATAAATTAGATATTACAAATGTTGATGTTCAGATAGAAAAAAAAACCATCAAAACATGGATCATTATTACCCGATACCATACGTGCTATATTAGTTGGTCCTAGTGGTTCAGGAAAAACAAATATAATGTATAATTTAATTACCCATGAAAACGGGTTAAGATTTGAAAATATTTATCTATACTCTAAAACCTCAAATCAAGAAAAATATGTTTTGTTAAAAAAAATAATAGATGACATAAAAGGTGCTAATTTTTTCATTTTTACAAGTGCTGATAAAGTTATAACACCAAACTTAACTAAAAAAAATTCCATTATAATTTTTGATGACGTCATATGTGGTCCGCAGTCAGTAATCAGAGAATACTTCTCAATTTGTAGACATTCAGGTGCTAGTTCAGTATTTTATTTAGCACAAACATATTCTAAAATACCAAAACAGTTAGTAAGAGATAACTCAATTTTTTTAATAATACTAAAACAAGACGATACAAATTTACGACATATATTCAATGATCATTCGTCTACAGATATGGATTTCATTGAATTTCGGAAAATTTCCCATTTATGTTGGAATCATAGTGATTATGGGTTTATGGTTGTTGATAAAACTCGGGAAATGAATGAAGGACCCAAAAAAATGATGTAGATTTTAACATTTGGGTAGAGAGAACTGGCAATTCCATTTTAATGGATCTTGAAAAAGAAAGTGTACGGAAAAGTTATCAAATATGTAGAAACCATTTTGATAAACATTGTGACTCTCCGGGTACAAATAAAAAATTGAAACAACATTCACTTCCAACATTGAATCTTCCAAGTAACATTTTGTCCTACTCCTATGTGTTTGGTGCATGTATATGTTATTCAAAATCTGTTTGAATGTTGTATTATTTATCTGAAATGTAACATTTCAATGGTAGGTAATATGGATTAATTATGTGTTATTAAAATTGTATTAATTATTTTTTGTAATTTTTACAAAAAAATCTAATTATATTTTTTATTATATTTAACAATTTCATACTTTGGAATTTTTTCCTTGGTTTAGTATTCATATTAAATAATATATTATTTATTGTTGTTTTATTATGTTGTTGTTGGAATATTTATGTTGGAAAACCTCAACTATTGGATAATCAATGTGTGCATGTATGTTTTATATGTTGGAAATATTATGATCGTACTGTGTCTGTGTTATTTATGTTTGAACATATTGCAGTACAAATCAATAATTTTAAAATTTTATAATTAGCTGCTATAAAAGGATCATTAAGCTGGTCAAGCAGAACACCACCCAATCATAGTAGTGGTAAGTATTAAATAATTAAATTAAAGTAGTGTTTTATAATGGGAAAAATGTAACAAAAATCAGAAATGTTTAGGTCAGTTGATCTATTAAAATAATTTCACTAGGTGACTAATTATTCGAAGTTTT
>NW_026083459.1:0-23764 GCF_020184175.1 Aphis gossypii
TTTTGTGCCTGGACTTTCACATGACAGGTCAAAATGTATATGACACACTGCATAATGACTTCGGACAATACATTTGTCTAAATTAAATAATTTTTCATTACAGCAACGTTGCAACCAAATGTTAAAATCATCTTCAGATTTTGGAAAAACGTGTTTACGTTCACCGCTAGTACATCCAAAAACACAGCACTTTGTTGAAGGCATTTTAGTAAAGTGAAAATTTTAAACAAACTTAAATCGTAAATCCTACTTCCTAGTCACTACTCACTAGTAGGAAGTAATACAAAATAAGAAAAACGGTTAGACAATATAGACGTATAGCGCTACTGGTGTCGCGATTTTGCAATATAATCTATTAATTATCATAACCAATTGTATAAGTAAGAAGCACGGTTTAAGATATAGGTATATCTTAAACCGTGGTAAGAAGTTCCTCACCCATGTATCTGTGTCAATGATTATTATTGTCATAAATAATGATAAAGGTATCGCCAAAGTTTTGATAATATTATTATTATTGTATGGTAATAATAGGTATATGCGTCGTAATGATGTCATAATATTGTCATGTAATGAAAACAATGGAGGGGATTCGATGCGAACAGCCAAGGTCAACAAAACGTAGCTTTTATGGTCAAATTAGCATATTATATATACATTTAATATATATAGGTTTAATAAGACATTCAATTAATCAGATACAAAGTACAACAGTTATCAATACTGTTACTTATTAGGTCGTACGGTATCGAATTTATCAATTATAGCTCCTGGACTTTACAAATGAAGACATGATGTATAAACAATGCCGCATTTACCGACTATAACACCTCCTTCAACGGCTTCAACCACCAATACTTTGAGGAGTTGTATCTCGCGAACCAATCAACGAAAAATAAAAATTTTAACGCGTAAATTTACAATAAAAATGGGATTATTAATTCATAATATTTTTATTATATGTTACCATTTGAAAATCAAAAGTTGATAGTGGTTTCACCAATAAATATAAGGGTAAAAAAAATTAAAATATTATACGGTTTTAGAAAAACATAAACATAGAAGTTTAAAAAAAAAAAAATTCAAAAAAAGTTAATACTTTTCGAGATAATTAGTGTACCCACTTAAAAGAATCACCCTGTATAATTGTATGCATAAAAAAAAAATGTATCTATTTTTAATAGTAAAACCGATATATAGGTAGAATATCTACCTGGTAGTTATTATATATTGCTTAGTTTAAGATGTTAATAACCATTAATTTTTTCAGCAAATTAACTATTATTTAACTACGTTTTATATTCAATTTAATTAAATTATGGAATTATAAATGCAATAACTAAATTTTTTTATGTTTATGTTTAAAAAAAAAGAAAAAAAAAATTGTAATCACTAACACTGGTATTAAGAAATTTTATATGTAACTTGTATTTAGATTTGTGTTTAAGATTTAAATATAAATCTTTTTTTTTAGTTGGGAGGTGTTACGGACTAATAGTAGTTATGATTTTGTTCTGGGGGAGGGATATAATATAATTTATTGGTTAAACATAAACTGGGGGGCTTAATAAGTCAATGATTTAAACATTAAAAAAAAAGGCTCCGGGGGGGATCTATCCCTATATCCCCCCATAACTACCACTGACTCATACTGTCCGTAAGTACTAATAATTACCTAGACATAAGATTGTGCAATGACACATTTTTCATATTAAATAATTAATGCAGCGACACACGAGCCATTATAAGACGAAAATCCGTCACAATTTTTTATATACTAATTATTTAGTATACATATACTGTAAAATATAAGTGTATATTATATGTATATACTTAATACAGTATAGTATATTAGTATATTATACGCCGCACCGTTTAAATTATAAGGTTCTGGAGTTATGGACGTTTTTTCGTGTTATTTCATATTTGTATGCGTTTCGAAAAGTCGTGATTTTAGAATTTTCGTTAGATCGTTTTGAAACTTGGAATTCCGGTTGTAAATCAATCAATGATAATTATCTGTTCTTTGTTCAAAACAAGTAGGATGAGTATTTTCCGAGTTATCGGTGTGTGAATTTTTCATATAATATACGTATAAATATTTACGTATTACATTCAATATCTTATCATATATGCCATGTGGTAATTTCGTACTATTTTAATAATAAAATTATATTGTATTAAATTATGACGTGGGTCGATTGTCGTCGGTTTAGATTGATTGTCGTATAGACAGATCATCGTTGGTTGTGATGATGGCTTTTCGCGGAATTCCGTGTAGATAACTATTCATCTTTTCATTAGTTTTCTCGTCGTCCATTTTTCATTTACTTGCGTCTTGCGTAGCTTTATACTAACGACTTTAACATTTTTATCCTGTCCAGCGACTTGATTTACAGGTAAGTTATACTTGTTTTAATTATTTTCTCTCTTAATTTTAAGGATAAACTTTTACTCCATATAGTTAGCCGTAAGCTATTTACGTGCTGTTTTTCTATAGGCGTAAAAAAAGAAATACATTTTTTTTTCGCGTTCCGTGTCTTATTGTGGTGTATTATACCTGGTTATTTATTATTTTTTGCGTATACGATTTTCCGACGTCTAACCGTCGAGTAATGTCTTATTTTAGAGTCTAACATTTTTTTTTACGGCCGCCCGAATGCAGTATACCTATTTCTTTTTTTGTTATCATAAGTCGTGATGACTCGTATTTATCAAAGTTAAAGATTCGTTCTACCAAAGAGTTTTACAAACCGCTATTGTATTATTATATAATGTATTAGGCGTGCAATTAATTTTTCATACATACCTATATTAACTTGACGTGTTTTGTAGTGTGGAGGACGACAACCGTAAATTTATAGTGGCGTAGAGTCCCGAGATTTATAAAAAATATTTGCAAATACCGTATGACTTTTTTTGTTTTTTTATGAGATCTTTTGTAACGATCGGAGAGTGGAGACAAGTGCGTACCACATATAATATGTTATTCAAAGTATGTAGGTATGATGTGCCTTAACCTAACCTTTGTACATGATGTGATGTAATTACTTTTTGTAAACAATTTGTCGTTCATTTAAATTAATAAATGATGCGTTCAGGGAGGCAGCAATGGGGAAACCTACTTCCCTCCCTGTTCGCGATTCAAACGGGGAAAAAAAAAAAAAAAAAAAAAAAATAAATAATATTTATAATATTTATTATCATTAATAATCATTTTATTTTTCATTTACCTAATTCTAATTATGCCGGTTTTATACTTACGGTCACCGTTTTTTTTGGTAAATGCTTTTGCCAGGTATCTGCGTCTCGTCTTTCTTAATTGGGTACCTAGGTTCTTTTTAAAAAAGATAGTATAGTTTTAAGAAAAAAAAAAAAAAATATTCGGAAGAAAAACCTCGATTGCGCCGCCGCAAATCGTCGGCGAGACACGGCGATTGACCCCTTATGTAACATACTAAAAGTTAACCTTAACCCCCATTTATGGAGATTTTGAGTTAAGTATATCTCGCCCTGGTGTTAGGTTAAGAGGCTACATCCGAGTTCCGTCCTAAGAACCTTTTTTTATACCAATTCCGTCCCGGTTAAAAAAAAGGTACATACCAATTCCGTCCCGGTTAATATACTGTATATACGGCATTATGTATAGCCTTTTCAAAATCTGCATAAATAGTTTGTGGTGTAAATTTTAACTGGAGATTATCACATTCTGTTCTTAAAAATTTAAAAGCATTTTCATATGTGTTTTTAGTTTTATCTGGCAGTAAAAAAAAATACTAATGGAATATAACTATTTGAATCTTTTAATCCATGAATCGTAAAAAATTGTGTGAATTGTTTTGGGCAACATTTAAAGGTTCCATCAGCATAAATAGTACGAATTTTACTTAAATGAGATAAGTTTGTATAGCAAGTAAACATAATAATGTGTGTAATTGGATCATTAATAATTAAAAAATTTTCGTCATTATTTGTATATATCGTCGTTTTTTTCAATAATTCATGAACGTCTTCAATGGATGTGGGTAATATTGATAATATGGAAGACCTCGCACGATGGATATTTTTTCTAATTAAGTCTATATCATTAGAGGTAATTGTATTAACATCATGATTAGAAAGTTCTTTTTGAATAAGTTTCGCTGGTTTTTCACATATATCATTAACAGCTTTTCTTTTTAATTTATTATTAAGCTTTTGACGATTTAAATTAGTTTCTTCAGTTCTATAATGGTTGTGGTTTAAATTTTCAAAGACAATTTCTTTATTTTTTCTTAATGTAAAAAATTATTTTAAGTATCTTTATGCCTTATTATTATAAAAAATTAATTATTATTAATTTAGTTATCTTACCAATTTTTATATATGCTTTGCATTGTTTATGAATACACTTCCAGCGTTCAATATTATTATTCAATTCTTTATGAAAACAAAATTTAAATTCATTTTTAATTATTAACATTTTACCTTTTTGGCTGTACATAGTATCCATGTTTAATAGGTATATTAAATGACACGTAAACGCACAAATAACGACTGAAAAGTTTATTTAGTTTCGTTAACTGAAATCTTATTACATATTATCTTTATTTCTATGGGTTAGATATTGTTAAATTCAATTATTTAGTGTGATAACTGAAAATAATATTATCTTTATTTCTATATAATAGGATATTGTTAAATTCGATTATTTAGTGAAAATATCATCTTTATTTCTTAAAGACATGTTACAAGACAGAATAAGTATATTATCCATTAAGAAAAACCTGGGACGGAAATAGTATGTTTATTAAAAAAACCTGGGACGGAACTAGTATACCTTTAAATTCAATTTTTATATATGGGACGGAACTCGGATGCAGCCTATTTTCTTATACCTAAAATAATAAAATAGTCGGCAAGTGGGTACCGCTCTGCTGTACATTAGGGGGTGGGGTTGACCTCGGACTAGGGTAGGTTAAATTTGAATGCAATCATAGGTATCATTGTATACGAAAAACGATTCTGAACGAAGATGATTTGTCAGCCTAGGATATAATTTCCAGTGGTTGGGGAAAAAGGTGGTTTATGTTTTAATGGCCTGAATACACCAACATTTAAGTTCTTTTATAATAATTGTAAGCTAAACTCATGAAAAATCTTGTATTAAATTTTCAACTCTTAGCTACCTATACATACATTTTAGATTCTGAACGGAGTGATGAATGTATTGATTTTACAATAATGTATGTTTTTTTTTTTGTGTCTGTGCACAGCATAACTAGTCGAAATAATGATTCAATTTCAAACTTCGGGGGTGGTTTCCGATGGAAAAGTGAATATCCTTGGTGCATAATAGAAGTAAAAAGTTAACATTTTCCAACAGTTTTCAAAAAAATCGAGAAAAACAAAAAAAAAATGACGGAAAAACGGCAATTTTTACGCAAAAGCAGTTTTCGACCAAATCGATTTTTTTTATGGTTGTAATTCAAAAACTAATCACTGAAAATACTTGAAATTTTCACCAAATGTTAATGTCAGTGGTATCCGTATATAGTTAAATTTTCAAAGAATTTTGGCTTTTTTTGAACTATTTATAGACAATTGAAATTTTCAATTTTTCTAAGTATATTTTTTTAAATAACGATAAAAGTTTTTTGGATGACCAGAAAATTTTGAAAATTTAATATAAGGTTTCTTATAAGTTGTTCTTAAAGTGATAAAAAAAAATTAAAAATCGTTAGTCACAATTTTTTTTATAAGCGTTTATAATTCAAATTTTTACGAAATCTGTCGAAAACGCGAAAATTTGCAAGTAATTTTGAAGTTGAAAAATCATAAAATTTTTTGCTTTTATAACTAAGTTTTGAAAATTTGGTACAAGGTTCTCCATAAATTTTTCTTCAAATATCTGTAAAAAAAACTCTACCGGATTCAGGACAAAAAAATTTTATGAGTGTTTGAATTTTAAATTTTTACAAAACCGCGTTAAATAACGGTTTAGCCTCAAACGTTTTTTGATATTTGTTGTTATTCAAATAGTATAAGTCGTAAATATTTAAAAATTTTACCAGTTATTTAGATTGGCATTTTCCTTACATGATTTAATTTTCAAAACATTTTGAGTTTTTTTGAGCTATTTTCAATTTTTCTGAAAATTTGCACTTGCCCGCTTTTTTTATGAATTATACATTTATACCTACAAAATAATTTACAAATATTCATGATTTTGACAAAATTTGAACTTCAAATGCTAATAAAAAAAACTTGTGCCAATGTATTCTTATAATTTTTTAATCACTATAAGAATAACATATGAGGAACTTTGTATACAATTTTCGAGTATTTTGATTGGGCCAAAAATGTTTTATCGACACTTCAAAAAAAAATTTTCAGAAAAATTGAAAATTTCAGTTGTCTATAAATAGTTCAAAAAAACTCAAAATAGGCCTTAGCAATAATAAAAAAAAACATTTAAATAGGTTAAGATAACAATTGTGAAATATAGTGTTGATAAGCTTTTATATTTTACGAGTAGCTAGCATAGTAATCAAAATACATATAGTAGTAAGAAATGTAAATAAAATTTGTTATTAATCTGGTTAAAAGAATAATTACGTAAGTTAAGGTGTATGAAATGTAAATTAGTATAATAAGTGAAAGATGTAACAATCGATAGTTACTCAATTGTAAATTTAGTATATAAGAGATATGGTTAAGGCAGTAAAAGGGTCAGTGGTGGTGATCGTGTGACTCGATCACCACTGGACGTCGCGTTCAAATAAAGTATTTCACATCATTTTTGGTTTTACTTTATTTTGGTATACGTCCGAGTAATCAGAGTATACGACAAGTTGTTAAACATTTATAAAACGTTTAAATGTTATAGCTAAGGATTGAAAATTTAAAACATGGTTTCACATAATTAGTTAAATTCTGCTGCAAAAAAAAAAATCTAAAAACACAGTTTTTTTTCAAAGCTTTTACAAGTTAAAATTTGGATGAAATTACCAATTAAATAAAAACCAAAAATAACAATTTTAGGTATATTATTGTAATTTAAAAATATTATTCGTGGGTACTTAAAATTGTATATACCTACTATGAATGACCGAGTGAGTAGGGTTATTGCAGGGTACATAATGAATCTGATTTGATTAATTTGGAATTTATTTTATAGGGATCTTCATTTTTTTTTTTTTTTAATAATAACAACATTATTAATATAGTACCGTAAAATGGAGTGTCTCCGGACAGATTTGAACGTTTTTTTAAAAAATAACCTTAATGTTTATAAAATTATGAAAAAAATATTATACAAACTTCTTTAGGTATGTTGAAATCATATAGGTAGCAGAAGAATAATTATAAAAGTCATTAAAGTTCACACTTTTTTAAAAGTTGAAAACTGTCCAGAGTCGCCCGCAAAACGGGGTGACTTAGGTTAGGGTTTAAATTACAATGGTGACTTCGGACAATGTAGATATTTTTTAAAAAAAAATGTAACGAATCGAACAAAAAAAAAATACTACTTATAAATATAAACTTTATTATAAACACAACGAAGGTATTTTATTCAATACTTTAAATAGGTAACTTAACAAAATAATTTTTTACTTTTATAAAAATGTCAACTTAAAATTAAAAATACTTTTTCTTTTCAGACGTAAACTAATACCTAATTATCAAACAACACTTTTATAAATTATTATATTTGGTGCCTAAGTAAATTGTAAACTTATTTTATTTTGTCATTGAAAATTAATTGTATCAATCTTGTCAAAACTGAAACGTCCTCGTTTCATTATTTTACTGGGCACTAATTTTCTTACTGCTTGCATTTTTGTAATATTACTCTTATCTTTGACTTGTGGGAAAACGAAATATGACTCATCTTCTTGTGCACTTTTTTTTTTCTCAAAAAATCCACGTATATCAACGGAGATTTATCCATTTCCACCTGTACATTGTACAATATACATAATATTTCTTTTATTTGTTTCATATTTAACAATAATAAAATCACCCTTTTTCAGTACAATATTTTGATCAATGCAATCTTCTTCGATAATTATTTCCGATAAATCGTTGCCTTGTGTCCCGCTTGTATAGAAGGTGCATAAATATCAATTGAATTTTCTTCCTGAACGTTGTCGGGGTCATCTAGGTCATCAATATCGTATAGTTCGTCTTTTTTTTTTTTTAATATCATCTATTCTTACACTTTTTCCTGCAGATGCATTGATTTTTTTTCTTCTACATTTTTTTACTGTATCTTTTTTATTTCTTACATCAGACAAAATATCAACAAATGCTTCAGTCCACCACCTTGATATATTAATTGATAATTGTTTTTGTATTTAAATGGTCACATAATGTACTTTTTGGTACTTTAATGCGTCAGAAGCACGTCAAATTGACATTTTTTTGTAACGAACGGCATAAACTGCATTTTTAATTATACTAGGATCGTAATTTTGATAAGAACGGCCACCTACCTTTTTTTATATGATCTTGGCATCGTAATTTTCCTGTCCGCAGTCACCCCACGTTTTAAAATAATTTAAAGGATGAACCACTATAATGTATGAATAAATAAATTAACTATTTTAACACACGTGAACTATAACTGATAAATTTGCGAGCCGATTGACGAAAACCGCAATCAAATATGTTTATTTGTTATTGTGCTACAGTTGTTATCATTTCGACAATTTAAAAAACCTTAAAATAGACCATCTTGTATTTACATCCATAAAATTTGGTATGATAATATCATGTTATCAATAAATATTTTTTTCTATGGAGGATATAATAGATATTAACTTGGAGTATTAAATTTCAACTTTTATCAAACTTGAAATCCAAAATTATAAGAAAACTACAAAAATATAATTTTGTCCGGAGTAACCCAATTTTACGGTATATTATATTCTAGACCAGAATTCTAGATTCTGTAAATTTGGTTAATTATGATAATTTTTATGTGTCACTATAGGAACACCCTTAGAAACTCCTCACCTCCACTTTTTCATGAACTTATAATTATTGTAACGCTTATTTTTATTATTTACTGGATAGTGTGCAGTGGCGTATTTAAGGTTTTTCCGCCTGTAGGCACTTCCCACTTCGCCACATCCCCCCCCCCATCCTTTCTAAAAATTACTTATTAAACATATTTAAATACACAATTTGTTATATTATAATATTATAACCTAACCTGATAAAAGAAACATTACTTATGAACATTAAATTAATTACACGTAATATCTTTTTTGCAATTTACAATTTATTATATTTAAAACTTTAAATTTTTTTTTCTACCCAACCAGTTAACCTACTGGTTCGTACTGTGTTGTGTATGTGTATAAGTATAATATAGTAGGTTCATGTAAATAGCTGTTTAATGTTGAGTGAACGAAAAATGAGTTGAATTTGATTTCATCAAATGAAAAATACTTTCTAAATAATAATACCTTCTTTTTTTCTTTTTTTTTTTTTTGATAGATAATTGTCAAACTACGCCAGCTAGCATTGGATCAAAATGGATTCCGAACGTGATGTGAGTATAATAATATGTTAATCCATTATTATAACATTGTGTTTACATTGGTCTTAAAGACTTAAATTTTGATTTTTACTTATTTTTAGTTTTTTTCTCTCAGTTTCCTTATATTTGGCGTATTTTTTTGGTTTTGTGTATTAATGTCAAAAATATATTTTTAAGGTTTTTTCTAAATTTTTTTTATGCATTTAGTTTTAAATTATGCGTGGTTTGTTTGGCTTCTTAGTTCTTATTTGTTTTTATATTTTATTGTTTTTATTTACGTGTTTAATTCATAGTTGGTTTTAGATTTTTACATTATCCTTTTTTATTTTATTTAGTTACCCGCAATGCTGTCATAGACCATTCGCGTTCATTTATAATAATATTATAATGTATACCTACCTATCATGTATAATTAAAACGTTTTTTTATAAAGTTGGTTTACAATTGTAAGACTCAAAAATTATTATTACAATCTTATCTATGTTATATCTTTATACGGTTGCTGTGGGAAACACTGCACACAGCTACCCAGTCAGTTCACGACGGTGATGCGATGAACGTCTCGCATCCCGTTTTCAATAAATAAATATTATTCTACAACGTCTAGTATTATTTTATTTATTTACACAATGTAATAAGGTGGGTTTCAGAGTGTAACGGATATTAGAGATACCTAATTGCCATTTGTCGGTTTAATTTAAAACCGTATAGAAAACGGGATTCTTTAAAAGTTAAATCAAAACATAGTTTTTAGTTTCACACACAACATGCTGGCATTAATGTTATTGCATTTTATTTTAAACTTTTCTAGTTGGCTACAACATCTGCATGCATTGCTCATCCGATGAAGGATCTTGTGAGTACATTAAATTAAATATTATAAAAAACAGGTAAGTGGGTGTTGCTCAGGGATGCCGGAACAACGGGGGCAGTGGGGGCAAGGTTAGGTTAGGTTAGCCCTCACGACTACATGACATATTTCGGTGCAGCACGTTTGGGCATTTTTGCCTGTTTAGTATTTAAAATCCACAGAACGTTTGGGCAC
This sequence comes from Aphis gossypii, assembly GCF_020184175.1. Classification (NCBI taxonomy): domain Eukaryota; kingdom Metazoa; phylum Arthropoda; class Insecta; order Hemiptera; family Aphididae; genus Aphis; species Aphis gossypii. Next base: position 10,575 of record NW_026083459.1, read on the forward strand.
TTTATATCAATAAAAAGATACCACGTTTGGGCACTAAAATTTAAAATTTTTATTCCTTTGTTTAAGAAGTATATAAAATATGTACATACGAGTACATGCATAATATATATATTCATATATATATCAAAATAATATAGGTAACAAGTTTTATAAAGTGTTAGTTACTATTTATTTTGTAAAATAAGTACAAATAAAATAAATAATAATGTTGCTACAAAAAGTTATAAAATACGAAAGTTATATATAGGTACTCGTGTTAAATTAAAATAGTAATATCATATTAATCAAAATAATGAAGGTATCAAGTTTTAGTATTTTTTATGGAAAAAAAAAAGTAATATATTATGTAATTATAATATTTATATTTTATTTCCTTGATAACGAGTTCAGCCTCTTTTCTAATGTAATTGAATTGATTTTTTTTTATACTATTTATTTTTAATGCAGTTTCTGCCTGAATGTTAGTTAGAACGTCTACTACATGGTGTATGTTTGGATGTGGATGGTAAAATTGTGTATTGAAATGTTTATGGAAAGCTTCGGGTCCGTTGGTTGTCCAAGTATTATTTATGGGAGATTCTGTCCAAATATTTGGTGGAAATTGAGACTTTTTATTAATATAAATTTCTAAAATATAATCAGTAAACGTATGGTTATCTGTAGGAGCTACAGAAATGAGCTCAACGAAACCATCACCAACTTGTTCAGGTGGTAAGAAATAAGAATGCTAGATAGACCGAAAAAATATTTTAGCCATAACCCTATTTCTGTATTTTTTTATACTGATTAAGTAAATAATTATTTGATTGGATTTTACGATACCAACTTTGACCCAAATGATATTGACATGCAATAATTTGTACAGTTGGAAACGATTCTTCGATTGCAATATGTGCACTTTATTCAAAATCCAAATGTATTTTATTAATTTGCAGTTCTTTGTTAATTAATTTCTTACAAAGTTACCCAAACGTATTGTAGCCACATATTTATATTTACATTTAGCCCACAATACCACAATATTATTCTATAATGTTGTTCAGCAATATATAACAATATATTATATCTGCTAAATGCTAATATAGTTCTGTTATTTTTGTTACTTGTATTGTTCATAAATTTTGTTATGCCTACAATTTTTATACCTACATAATTTGAATTTATTTAATAAATATTTGTACGAAAAAAATGTAATTATACATAAGTACACACACACACACACATATATATACTGTTACAAGAGGATCATTGTAATGGTTAGTATATTCAATGAGAATTCAATGGTATATTATAATAATATCTTTGCGCCTATATGAAAAACGATTTTGGGCTGAAACGGTCTATCAACATGGGATAATATTTTACATTATATTGGTATTATTAATTTTTAAATTACAACAGAATAACTAAAATCGTAGTTATTGATTTTGTAATATGTAATTTCATTCAAATTTGAACTTGAAAAACTGTATTTGTGTATATTTTTAATTTGTTTAGTAATAGAATAACCTACTTACGTGGGTCATTGTATTGTATTTTACAAATTTTAGTAATACATACAATTTGAACATTTTCTATATTTTGTAAAGGTAGACAAACTTATGAGAAATATTGTATTGAATTTAGATTTAAAAAGAAAATTTTTTATGAATTTCTAACTCAAAATTATTTACACATTTTCGTCATTTTTACGTTTTTTGTCAATATTTGAACTTAAAATGCTTATATAAAAAATAGTTGTGACTGGATTTTTGATAGTTTTTATCTGCCGATTGTCTTTGAAACAATATATTAGGAGCCTTTTATTAGATTTTCAAGCATAAGTGTAGGTGACTGCTGTAATTAGTAGGTATTGCCTTATATTATTATCAGCCACGTAAATACCAAAGAGAGATGGTTATTGATGTTTTTAAATTGGCTTGTATTACCAGTATTTTATTTTTTTATATTTTTGATAACCTATATAATTATTTTAATCACCTTGCAATATGTAAAGACGTTTGTTTATTTTTATTGTTCAGCCTATATGATGTAGATTATGCTATCACAGTTTATGAATTATTAAAAAAAAACGTTATAAAACACAAAACATCATAATTCATATTAATTAAGCATATCATTGCAATGTTAATGCAACATACATACAAAATGTTGGGTTTTATTGTATTTCATATATATATAGGATGTTGAATGTTGATAGGTATGTAAAATATATAACATGCTATATTTTATATTTATATGTTAACAGAATAAATCTTACTGAGAGTATAGGACGACATGGGCCGGAATCTTTATTTCCCAAATCAAGAGTTGTATCACTATTCACTAGTATGAGTAGTACTAGTAGTAGAAATTCCAGGAACGTCAATATCAGCTTCAATTTCGTTTTCCTCATCATTATATCTTTAGGTTTCCGTTTTTTAAAAATACTAAACATTTTAAATTTTAAAATTCAGATTTACGGAGACGGAATACTGTTGCCTGTTGACAGTTAACGTCTTGGGTACTGTATAAACTATAAGTGTATAACGTGTGTCGTGTAATGTTATACCTAAGTTATGCTTATAACGTCTTATAACGATAACGCATATAATGGAAAACATGCTGGTAGCGGATTACGTAGATAACAGTTTAAAAATAACTATTAACACAACCAAATTCCCAATGCAATATACCTTACCTATCATAATATTATATTATTGATCTCATGACAAAATATTTTGTCCTGCTTGATCTAATATAACTATTTTCGAAACATTAAATATAAATAAATTATTCTAAAATAAAAATTTGAACAGAATAGGTAGGTATATTGATGAAATAACTACTGCTTACAAATCAAGGATAATAGTTTGAATTTTTGGGGGTGCTAATTTTTAGTCTGGGGGTGCCAAAGACCCCCTAGCTGCGCCTATGTAACATATGTAAGAAACCTAGGTTAGGTTACCTTAATTTTTGTAACATTTGATTACACACTTACTTTTACTGCTTTAAACCGAAATTGTATGCACTGCTATCTTAGAAAAAGCAATGTATTACATAATACATAATATATGTATTGTATATAAACATAAGTATTATAATTTAACAATGCAATCAAATAACACAACAAAATTCAGGAAATATTCACATTTTCTAATAGCTAGACCCTAACCTAACCCTAACCTGTTTTGTAGACCGTAGTGCACACATGTTCAAATCGTAGTACTTGTATATTCGTGGGCAAATTGTGTGTCGCGATGCACATAGGACCTAAAATAAAAACAGCGTTACAATATTATAATAATTAGTGTTAACAGCCAATAGGTGCACAATATTTAGCAAACGTTTGTGGGCGCTGTTAGCATTGCAACTTGTACAGCGGTTAGGTTTGTTTATACAATTTTATTTCATTTTATTTCAGGACTATCAGGCTAGGCTGTTGTGCGTGGTGGATGATATATGTACAGGGGAAATATTAGACCGTCATTTGGGGTTTGCTACACACAAAACCCAAAATCCAACATTTTCGTCGTTCTCACAAAAGGAACTCAAATACTTGGACGAACATAAGGGACTGTACCTTGAAGCGTGTGCTCAGTCTTCTCGGTTCTCCATTGAACGGTGCACAATGTTTGTTGAGGATGGTGATGTTGGCGCAAAAGTTGTGGCCTCAAATGAGCTAAAGAGCGGCACTGTAATTTCAGAACTATGTGGTAGGCTTGTGACAGTCAGGGAATCATTTCTCAACCCTGGGAAAAATGATTTTTCCGTCGTCCACAGCACATATAGGAAGAAATCACAGTTGTGGTTAGGGCCCGCTGCATACGCAAATCACGATTGCGAAAGCAATTGTGATATATACTTGTTGAGAAGCGGTATGGCGTGCCTTCGCACTAACAGAACAATTCGTGTCGGCGAGGAGATCACCACATACTATGGGCGTGACTATTTTGGTGAAAATAATGTACAATGCCTTTGCTGCACTTGTAAGGACAAAGGTAAAGGTGCTTTTGCAAACACCGGACCAGTAACAAACACCGAACAAGTAGAAGAAGAATCACGTCTGATGCAATGCGCTCATTGTCCGGCGAGATTCAGGTTTGTAATGAGTTAAAAATAAGATATAAAGTTAAAGCATAGGATTGTATTTAAATATTTGTTTCTTCAGTTATATGTATCTTCAACTCATCACTTTATGAGGTATAAAATTTGGGGATGGGTACGAGAGACTTTCCCTTCTAAGATGTGGTAATGTATTGATGATATTTATTATGTATATTTTTCACTTACCTTTCGAATCACTTCATCGGCTGTACCTATCTTGTCCGACTTGGTGTAGTAGATATTAAATAGTCAGAAGAGAAAAAGGTATATTGAAATATAGAGATAGAGTTACAGAAAATTACATTTATTACATTTATAAAAATTAACAGAAATTTTAAATATTTATTGAGAACGTGTTACGTGTTAGGTGAGCGACTGAGCGTCGTGTTGACTGTCGTACCCCTGTTTATATATGTTAATATGCCGCCTTTGTACATGAATTTACAGATAGCGTCATTAATCATTCATACATTGATATCGTTATAATATGTACTATTATTATAATAATTTGTGTTTATACAGCTTCAAAGATTATTAATTTTCTTAAATCTAAAAATAACCTATTTAATAATAATTATCATACGTTAATTGATATTTGTGCAGCTTTACCGGATGATATATGTTAAATACTAAGTTACCTAAAAATTACAATAGTGTGTAGTATATGCTATGTAGTGAATTATAGTGATGACAGCTAGTGTTATCAGCTTCATAATGTGTAACTGAATATGTGTAATTATTGTAATGTATGAAAACTTGAATTCAGTGTTGTCAATTAGGATTTGTGTGTTTGTATGTGTTGTCGTTGAGGACAACACTGTGTTATTTGTTAATTTTTTTGATAGCCGTCACCTACGGAAAGGTAAGGCGGTCGGCGCCTCCGTTGTAGCTTTTTGACCATCTTCGGATGAACATCCTGGTCTCTCTTATTATGTTTTTAATGTGCACGCCACACATGTCCGACCCCAGTTGCAGCTGTGTTTCGTAGTTCTCCAAGTCCAGTGTACCTACCACATCAGTGTATTGTACTTATAGTAGGGTAAAGAAATTATTAATTATACTTACTAACCTTTAAACCTACAATATATTTATTTAATATTCTTAAATTTAAATAATGATATATCATAATGTATATATTATTACAGGTTTAAGTCGTGGTTGCTACGTCACTTGTCCAGACACTTGTACATGGACAAGTTTTCATGTGGGGAATGCGGTGCATGCTTCTCCAGGAAATATGCACTGAAAAGGCATAGCCTGCAAGTGCATGGTGTCGTGCAAAGTAAAGTGCAGTGCACATTTTGTCCCAAAAAGTTTGTAAGAAAGGAAGATGCCTTAAGACACCAAAACACAATACACCACGAGTCGACGTCGCTTCACAAGTGTCCGGACTGTGAGGCAACATACAAGGCCAAGCAAGACATGTTGTATCACCATAATAGGAGACACTCAGGTCTCAAACCATTTGCTTGTGCAAATTGCGATTCGACATTTCATGCGCCAAACGCTCTATATAGACACAAGAAAGATCGACATTAGATTGTGAGTGAAATGTTATTGTATACATTTATTAATAAGTAATAATTTCTAAATAGCATTTATTTGTTAATTTAAAATAGGTTAGGTTATACATAATATCATCTAGCATTAAATTTATATTTAATTTTTTTGTGGCTGTTATTTTTAATTTAAAATGTAATTTATATTTATTTTGTTTGTAGATCTCACTGATTCTAACTGTTAGCTATGAATATAGTGGATTAGGCCTACGGGGACACCACTTAAAAAAAACTACTGGCGTGTGGCACGGACGCTTGTCGAGTGGATTAGGCCTCTTGGGGATACCACTTTAAAAAAAACGAGCCTTGTGCTATACCTCTGTGGTGGTGTGGAAAATAGCAACATTTTTTTCTTGGAATTTTTTTGAAAATTAACTTTTGTCGAGTTGTCATCGGTTTAGAGGATGACGAATAGTCAGTGATCAATACTGGTCCCATATACAATGTCTGACCAAGCTACGTGGATGGTGGGAAAACCATTTCACCGTTTGTTTTGAAACTTTCACAGATCGTAGCGAGTACCTCGAGCTACCACCTACCGTCCCTGCGAGTTTAGTGAGCCTACCACAAATATCACGGAGCCGGTAACCTAATGGTGCATTTTTGGTCTACCGTGGAACTAACCTAACCTAAGCTAAACTCCCTTTTTTAGAAATAAATTAAAAAATTATTAGAATACATAGGCACAACTTTTTTTTTATTAGCATTTGAAGTTCAAATATTGACAAAAATACATCAAAATTATGAATATTTGGAAATTATTTTGTATGTATTGCTACGTGCTCTGATGTCTCATATATTAAATATAATACACATAGGTACCAGAACGTAGATAATAATGACCAAATCCAAATGTTTATAATGAATAGTATTTCGTAGGACTCATGGACGGGTTCGTTAGAGTAAATAATAATAGTAATAATACTAATCAAGTACGAGTCAATAACCATAGGTCTAAAAGTGAAGGGCAAGACAAATTACACATAGTTCGGGGGTTAATGAATAGTAGCAATATACGAGTTTGACTTGACTAGGCCTATAACCAAAAGCGTACAAGAAAACGATTCTTGGAAATGCTGGCTAAATTTGGTAATATTATATTATAATTTATAATATACTATATTTTAACGTCACCTAACCTAACCTACCCGAGTGGAGACGATTTTGCATAAAATTGTTTTGCTTTTGACCACCCAAATTACGAACTAGATTCATTTTCCTATCAGAAAATATGATGAAGAAAATCAAAGCATTTTTACTGTATTAAATAAAAATAATTGTAAAATCAATACATTCATCACTCAACTCAGAATCTAAAATTCATTAGTTACTTTTAATATTTGAAATGATAATTACTTTGAAATATGAATAAAAGTGTAACTTAAACAAATATTATTGTAGTGAAAAAACTTTAAAAAATACCTGTTATATTATTAAATTGTAAAATTTCCTTATTGATCGACATGCCATGCTCAGAATTTAAATGATCAATCAATAAAGCTTTATTTTTAAAACTAAGATTAATGCAGCTATTACATTTTGAAAAATATGATTTTTCAAAAATAATATTTTCTTCCTTGTGGACATTATTTTTATGTCTCTCAAGTGAGTATTTTGTTGTAAAGGGTTTATTACAAATATCACAAACAAAATCCATTTTTAAAAAGAAATAATATAATAAAAAAGTTATACACTAGCTAATATAGATCGAATTTTAGTATATCATATTCAGAAATTCCCACCTATTACGTTTTTATAATCTTGCTTCAATCATTATGTTGGAAATAGAACATGTCTAAATATTCTAAATTCCTATGTCATAAGCTTGTTGCTGTGTCAGGTAAAATGTGTTTTACCAGTGACCTTAAATTAAATAGCATCATAAAGATAGCTAAAATCTGTTTGGGTAAGAATTGGTAAGTTTTGAATACCACACCATAATATCGTTTAACTTTTTCAAAAACGCCTCTGTCTATTTTTATTATTTAATATATTTTTATAGTTATAAATATATAAAATCTATAAATCGTAATCGTAATCGGTGCCTATCGTGAATTCAATCCGCCGTACCGATCCCTGACCTAGTTACCTAAATAATATTATCTTAGTCCGTGGTGCCGATATTGCCGGAATTCCGAGAATAGCCAGAAAATAACTTGTTTATAAATAACAATGTACAATCAATACAACAGCGATGTCTATTGGAATAAAATAAATCTAAAAATACGGTTTCCAAATATTCCTATAGCTTGGCTTATCTGTATATTTTATAATCAATGCTAATACCTATCTAACCTAATTCTACAGGTAGGTAATGAAGTAAATAACATTAAAAATAATACGAAAATATATATTATATACGAAATGTCTGATTATTATTTAGAAACATAATAAATTCATAAATTTTAAAATTCTACGATACGCGCGATAATAACAATTATATTATTATAACGTTATGTATATACAGCTGGTATGCGTTATTATTACACAATTATTATTATCGTTCGTCGTCGCTACCGGTTCGGCGCCGCTCCTGCAGACCGTGTACACATTATACGCGTTAGTGAATTGTTATTTTTAGTTAGTACGATAATTTAAAATATTGCGATATTATAATATAGATATAATAGTGTATACATAATAATATTAATTCGCCGTACCTGCAGTTGTGCGAGTGCACGGGGGTAGTAATTGAGTTACCTGTTGTGCCGTTGTTGTTGTTGTTGTTGTTGTTGTTGTTGTGTAGAGTCGTTCTCCCGGACCGCGGGAGGCTGCGGGATACTTGGCTGGCGGGGACTACGGTACTATATGCTTACGGTATTTATAGACAATTAAAATTTTCAATTTTTCTAAGTAATTTTTTTTTTAAATAACGATAAAAATTTTTTGGCTGATCAGAAAATCTTGACAATTTAATACAAGGTTTCTTATAAGTTGTTCTTAAAGTGATAAAAAAAAAATCCGAAATCGTTGGTCACAATTTTTTTTTATAAGTTCTTAAAGTTCGAATTTATACGAAATATGTCAAAATTGCGAAAAATTGCAAGTAATTTTGTGGTTGGAAAATCGTAAAAATTTTTTCTTTTATAACTAAGTTTTGAAAATTTGGTACAAGATTATCCATAAATTTTTTTTCAAATATCTGTAAAAAAAACTCTACCGGATTCAGACAAAAATTTTTTATGAGTGTTTGATATTTAAATTTTTACAAAACCGCGTTAAATAACGGTTTAGCCTCAAACGATTTTTGATATTTGTTGTTATTCAAATAGTATAAGTCGTAAATACTTGAAAATTTTACCAGTTATTTAGATTGACATTTTCCTTATATTATGATTTAATTTTCAAAATATTTTGAGTTTTTTTTGAGCTATTTATTGACAACTGAAATTTTCAATTTTTCTGAAAATTTTTTTTTGAAGTGTCGATAAAATTTTTTTGGCCCTATCAAAGTACTTGAAAATTCGTCAAAATTATGAATACTTGCAAATTATTTTGTAGGTATAATTCATAAAAATGTTTGTATAGGTAGCTATAAGAGTTGAAAATTTAATACAAGATTTTTCATGAGTTTAGCTTACAATTATTATAAAAGAACTTAAATGTTGGTGTATTCAGGCCATTAAAACATAAACCACCTTTTTCACCAACCACTGGAAATTATATCCTAGGCTGACAAATCATCTTCGTTCAGAATCGTTTTTCGTATACAATGATACCTATGATTGCATTCAAATTTAACCTACCCTAGTCCGAGGTCCACCCCACCTCCTAATGTACAGCAGAACGGTACCCACTTGCTCACTTTTTTGTTTTTAATTTAAAATTTTTTTTATCCTTTTTTTTTTTTTGTTTAAGGAAACCATGAGACCGAGCGTTAAAGGAGGTGCATCGTCAGATGTATGTATATGAAATACATGTTAAAAAATAATTTTTCTAATTTTTAAAAAATTGTATTATTTAAACAATTTTTTTTTTGTTTCTTTTGTTGTAGAGCATTTACTCATTCAAGGAAAGAGTAAATGAACTGGCTGAAGTGTGGAAGACAAAGCCGTTCTGTGTCAATCCATATGTGTTTGACACAGACGTGCATTATCCATTCGGTGCCGGCAGTTCCACACCGGAGGCCGACATCGTCTATAGATCTGTTCCTGTATATAATGCATCCGTACTTCGCCAGATTAATCAATCTGTGGCCAGTGGTGCCGCAAAAAGGCAATTATCGACAGCAGACATAGGTGCCGGTGTACCAAAAGCACCTATTGTGCGTGAGTTGTTCGTTGATGCTGTCACGGGAAATCCAATCGGTGATAAAATCTATCCAAAAATAGGCTAAATCTACGTTCTTTATTCATTATTTTTATTTTTTTCTAGTTGATCCTCCCCAAAACGAAACAACAAAATTAAATCCATCTGTGGCCAATTTACCAACAACCAATTTACGTTCCGGTTGTAATGAGTTGAAAATGCGGTCACCAACAAAAACTAAATATTCCTCAGAAGAAGAAAAAATCCTTCAAAGGCTTATATTAACCAATGATCAAATACTGAATACCAGTCAAGGTTTATTATCCTTGATGAAAACATCTCCTTTTAATAAGGTTCCTCGGTCCTTAGTATCACTAAGGACAAAAGTGAGGGACCTCAAAAGGAAACTTGTTTAATTGGTCTGTTTTTTTTCTTTTGTAATTTTCACGCTTGTGATGTATTTAATTATTATTTGTTATTTATTTTTATTTATATATAAATTTTTGTTTTATTTTAATTTTATAAAATTTAAAATTTAATCTTTTTTACTGACTATGCCATAAAAATATTGTTTACATAATTACTTATTGATAAATTTATATTCTTTTAAAATTCATATTTTGAGAAAAATAAGTTTTTATTATTATTTTGTATAATAATTGTTATGTTTTGTTTAATATACCTTTTCCATTTTATTATTATTTTCAAAAAATAAATATTATAATATATTCACAAAAAAAAAATGCTTTTCATAATTTCACTATTATCCAAATATGGTATTCTAATAATAGATATATAAGCAGTATCTATAGAATATAATCAATAAAATATTTAATGAACACCTTTGTAGGTATATATATTGGATCCCAGATAGCAAAATTGTAATGATAATAAATAATATTATATTATTATTATTTCATTAGTTATAATATCATTGATTTTATAATAGACAGATAAGCCATGCCGTAGAAAATAGTGGCGACCGATTCTGTGCTGTCAGCCGCTACAGAGCGCTGTTGTTGTGGCTGTCCATAGACATATGTGGCTGTCATCTCGGTGGGGAACTTACCTTGCCTTAGTACCGGTTTTGGGCGGCGGGCGACCGGCGACGACCGACGGCATTGTTATTCAATATTCATGATATTTATTAATAAATTTGACGCCTTTAAATTAGATGGCACAGGACAATATTATAATGCCCATAACTATTAATAAATAATAATGCCTATTATTACAATTTATTGTATACACTACACTACTACAGTGCTACACTTGAACAGTTGAACAGTTCACGAATGGACATTCGTAGTTTAACGTCTCAAACAAAATAATATTATATTGTTTCCATAATTCCATGTTATAAACCGATGTACCATCCAATTTTATTATTTTTTATTTGAGATTTATATTGTTTTTAATAATGCCTGGAAATAAATGCCAGTATTTTAATTGCTTAAAAAATACAGTTAAGTAAGCATGTTTCGATTTCCAAAAGACAGAATAATATCTGAAATCTGGGCAATAAATTCTGGTAAATAATATACTTACAAATAATTACAAGATACTATTTATTATGTATTTTAAATTCACTCTAAAATATCAAATTCAGTACTAACTTGAGTAATTATCACCAATTATTTAATAGGTAATGTTAGTTTACTATCACTGGACGTGGAAAAATACCTTTGCCAAGAACATTTTAGCCCGGATGATTTTATTTATGCGTACGATAAAAAAAAAAAAAACTAAAACCAAAGGCAGTTCCATTCAAATTTAATTCAGTAGTTGAAAATCAACCGTCTACGTCATCTGGTACGAAATAATTATTTTTATATGTAGGGGAGATCGGGGTCCAGTGAGGCATATTTTATTATTTCCCCTATTACATTAAGTGTAAAAAAGCGTGGTTAAAAGAGTAGCGCTCTGATCTATAGTAGGTCACTATAATTGATATATTAAATTTGAATCCAATGATAGGTATCATTGTAAACGAAAAGCGATTCTGAACGGAGACAACCAGACATCTCCATTTTTTCGAAAATTACCTACTTTTTTGTGTATTCCAATAAAAAAAAAAATTATCCGTCGATTGATGCAAAAATCTGCAGACATATCTGATCATTAATTACGGAGATATAATACAAATAGAGATGTCTGTTTTATTTTTTGGTACAACAACAAGACTTCTTCGGACTCCGGAGATGTCATAATATGGAGATGTCTGGTTGTTGAACTCAAGTTTTCAATTATTGTAGACCAAACTTATGGAAAATTTTGTGTTAGATTTTCAATTCTTAGCTACCAATAAAATTTTTTTAAATTTTAACTATGAAATAATTTGCAGATTATCGTAATTTTGTCAATATTTGAACTTCAAACGCTTATAAAAAAAAATTGTGCCAATGTATTTTTATAATTTTTTAATCACTATAAGACTAACTTACAATGAACTTTGTATTCAATTTTCAAGTTTTTTGACTAGTCCAAAAAATTTTTATCGATATTTATTTAAAAAAAAAAATGAACAAAATTTAATATTTCAAATGACTATTAATAGCATTACAATACCAAAATATTTTGAAAATTAAATCATGTAAAGAAAATGCCAATCTAAGTAACTGGTGTAATTTTCAAATATCTATGACTTGACTTTTTAAATAATAACAAATATATAGGTACATAAAATTAATATCAATATAAATGTAATAATATAATTGTCTTAAGCTGACAGATCGTGTACGTGATATCTATTATTGAATTCAAATTTAACACATCCATTTTATAATTTTATAATGGATGACCTACCCAATCGACACCTACTACCTATATACAGCTACAGCAGCAGAGCGACTTTCCCGGTTTTTTTTGTTTAAGGTAGAAATACATAGAATACTTAATCTTGTATTAAATTTTCAAATTTTAGATATGAATTGAAAATTTGTATGAATTTCTAATTCAAAATAGTTCTCAAATTTCGTAATTTTTAATTTTTGAAATTGACCATGTACTACATCAGTGTTGGGGAGTAGCTTAACATAAGTTACAAGTTACCATAACCAAATTACTTTTTAAGTAATTTAATGATAATTTAATTAGTAATTACATTTTATTGTAAGTAATTTGATGATAATTTAATTACATTTTATTGTAAGTAATTTATATATTATTTGAGTAACTTTTTTGTAGTAATAATTATTACTAAATTACTTAATTACTCGTTACTTTATTTGGTTTAATACAATATGCACTAAAAAGCGATCTAAAATTAGTGACTGTAATTTTGAAAATTCACTTTTG